>NC_057714.1:85094048-85117905 GCF_004010195.1 Chiloscyllium plagiosum | reverse complement strand
GGCTGTTGTAGGCTGCAGCAGGACATTGACAGGATTCAGAGATGGGCTGAGAGGTGGCAGATGGAGTTCAACCTGGATAAATGCGAGGTGATGCATCTTGGAAGGTTGAATTTGAAAGCTGAGTACAGGATTAAGGATAGGATTCTTGGCAGTGTGGAAGAACAGAGGGATCTTGTTGTGCAGGTACATAGATCCCTTAAAATGGCCACCCAAGTGGACAGGGTTGTTAAGAAAGCATATGGTGTTTTGGCTTTCATTAACAGGGGGATTGAGTTTAAGGATCTTGTTGCAGCTCTATAAAACTTTGGTTAGACTGCACTTGGAATACTGCATCCAGTTCTGGTCGCCCTATTATAGGAAAGATGTGGATGCTTTGGAGAGGGTTCAGAGGAGGTTTACCAGGATGCTGCCTGGACCGGAGGGCTTATCATGTGAAGAGAGGTTGACTAAGCTCAGACCTTTTTTCATTGGAGAAAAGGAGGAGGAGAGGGGACCTAATTGAGGTATACAAGATAATGAGAGGCATGGATAGAGTCGATAGCCAGAGACTATTTCCCAGGGCAGAAATGGCTAACACGAGGGGTCATAGTTTTAAGCTGGTTGGAGGAAAGTATAGAGGGGATGTCAGAGGCGGGTTCTTTACACAGAGAGTTGTGAGAGCATGGAATGTGTTGCCAGCAGCCTGCTGGACATGCATATGGTCACAGAACTTTGAGGGTGTATACATGAGGATCAATGGTCAGCACAACATCGTGGGCTGAAGGGCCTGTTCTGTGCTGTATGTTCTATGTTCTATATTTCTATTAGGTTGTCCCTCACCTACCCCTGTTAAGTCTCCACTCTCTCTTTATAGCTAAAACCCTTCAAACCAGACAGCATCCTGATAAACCTTTTCTGTAATGTCTCCAAAGCCTCCATACCCTTCTGGTAATGTGACAACCTGAATTCTATATATTATTCCAAATGTGGCCTAACTAAAAGGCTGAAACATAGCTTGCCAGATTTTATACTCTTATGACCTGATCAAAGAAGACAATTATGCCTTATGCCTTCTTGACCACTTTATCCACTCGTGTTGCCATTTTAAGGGAACTGTGAACTTGTATGCTTAGCTCCCTACTTATGTTCATGCCTCTAAGGGTTCTACCATTTACAATGGGCCCTCCTACATTAGACCTTTCAAAATACATAACCTTGCATTTGTCTGAAGTACATTCCATCTGCCATTTTTTTTTCATCTGCCAAATCTCCAGCCTACCTGTATCCTGTTGTATCCTCTGGCAATCCTCTTCATTATCTGCATCTCACCAAATCAAACTTAAGAATCAGGTTATTTATGTTCTCCACCAAATCATTTATTACAAATAACAGGACTCCAGGCATTGATCATTGGAATACCATTGGTCATAAATGTCTAGTCTAAAAAAACACCTTTCCACTGCTATTCTGTCTTCTATGATCAAGCCAGTTCTGCATCCATCTTACCAGCTCACTATGGATCCCAAGTGACTTCACCTTTGTACCGGCCTATCATGAGGGACCTTGTCAAAGACCTTGTTAAAATACACGTAGACAATATCCACCACCCTGCTGTCCATCATCTTTGTGACTTCTGCAAAAAATGCAATCAAGTTTATGATCTATGACTTCCCCTACATAAAGCCATGCTGCCGAATGCAAATAAGTCCTTTTCTATTTTCCAAATGTGAATAATCCTGTCCCTAAGAATCTTCTCCAATAATTTCTCTACTTTTAATTTGCATTTAAACCAGGAAAGTCAATTGATAATTAAAGCTGTGGATAAAGAGCTTCTGGAGTGTCTAAGGCATGTTTTTCTCGAACAACATGTTAAGCAGACTAGAAGGCAGGTTATTTTGGATCTAGTATTATGTAATGAAAAAGGATTAATTAATTTATCCTTTAGGGATAAATGATCACAATATGATAGAATTTTTCATTATGTTTAAAAGTGAGGTTACTTAATATAAAGCAAGGGTATTGAATTTGAATAAGAGAAATTCTGAAAGTATGATGAATACATTGGCTGAGCTGGATTGGAAAAATGCAACTTTACATTGCATCAAAGGTCAATCCACTTTGGCCAACAAAAGAATTGCATACGATTAAAGGGGCTCTTATGGAACAGTGATAATGTCACTACCTCTGGGTCAGGAGGCCGAAGTTCAAGTTCTATCTGCTCTCGAGATTTGTAATAATATCTCTGAACAGGTTGATTGGAAAATATCCAAAAGGAAAAGCATATAAAATGTCCCAAATCTGAGGATTGTGAAGTTTTTAGAATATAGCAAAGGAGGACCAAGAAACTGATAAGGAAAGGAAGAATAGAACACAAATACAATCTAGCAAAAAAACATAAAAATTGACTCTAAGTTTCAGCGATCATGTGAAAAGGAAATGTTTGACTAAGACATTTAATAAAGGGTCAGGAGAATTTATAATATGGCAGAAAAACAACATTATTTATTTGTGTCTGTTTTCATGAGGGAAGATGCAAGAAATCTCCCAGATTTAGAGATCCAAGTGACTGGGGAGAATAAGGAGTTTAAGGAATTGATATTAGTAAGAAGGTTATGTTAAAGCAATTGAGAGAGCTGAAAATTGATAAGTTCCCAGGACCTGATAATTATTGTCCCAAACTGTTGAAGGAAGTGGCTATAGAAATAGTTGATGCATTAGTAATCATCTTGCAAAAGTCTACATTATCTAGAATGATTCCTGCCATTTGAACACTTACAAATGATGCCCATTGAAGGAAATAGCAATGGAAAAAAAAGTGGATCTACAAACCTGACAACCTAATGTCAGGAGTTGGGAAATGCTAGAATATATCAAGAATGTGATAAATGGAACTTAAAAATGATCTGTTGGGGCATAGTCACCTTGGATTTGTGAATGGAAAATCATGTTTGACAAACTTATTAGTATTTTATAAAGATAAAGGAGGTTATGGATGTTGTACATTTTGGATTTTCAGAAGATTTTTGAAAAAGCCCACCACAATATGCTGGAATGTAAAATTAAAGCACATTGTACAGGAGGTAATGCACTGGTGTGGATTATGGATTGGATAACAGGCATAATATGTAGGGTATGAATAAATGAGTTATCCTTATGTTGGAAAACTATGTCTAATGTGGTACTGGAAGAATCAGTACTTGGGCTCCTGCTGTTCACAACACTTATCAATGATTTGAATGCGGCACCAAACTGCAGAAGATTCAAAACTAAGCAGGAATGTGTTATGGGATCATGGCTGACCTGATTGTGGTCTCCATTCCATTTCCCCGTCTGTCCCCCATAACCTCTGACTCCCTTGTCTATCAAAAAAATCCGCCTTGAATGATCCAGCTAAGGAAGAGAATTCCGCAGACTCATACCCTCAGTAGAATCTTTGTCTCATCTCGATTTTGAAACAGATTTATTTTTTAAAACTCCATGCTTTCTAGTCCATGACCCTAATAAAAGTCATAAGAGATATTCTGTGTGACTATGGTAAACATTTTTTTCCTTATCATCCTCGATGTATCTGCAGTCTTTGACATGGATAACCACACTATGCTGCTCTAAAGCCTCTCCTCCTCTGTCATCCAGCTGAATTGGATTACGTTGGCTTGTTCCATTCTTATTTATTCAATCATAATCGGAGGATCATCTGCAATCTTTTCTCCTGCAATATTACCTCTGGAAATCTATAAGATCTATTCATGGTCCCCTCCTATTTCTCATCTACTTTCTGCTCCTTGGTGGCAGCTTCTGAAAAGATGAATTCCCACATAGGACACCCAGCACTAACATACCATTATCTTTCATGACCTTCCACTTTCTTTGAGTTGTCATATTGTTTATCCAGCGTTCAGTTCTGAATGAACAGATCTTTCTTCCAACTAAATTTCAGAATGACTAAAACCATTACCATCAGTCCCTGCCACAAACATTCTTCCCCAGCCGTGAGCTATATCACTTTCCTTCTAATTTATGAGGCAGAACCAGTGAATTCACATCTTCTAAAATTTTGTTTAACCCTAAGATGAGGCTCCATCTACAAATACACTCCATCAAGGCTACCAACTTTCACCTCCATAACAGCTCCGATTCTGTCTTTGTTTCAACTTATCTGCAACTGAAGACTTCATTCATGCTTTTACTTGACTATTCCGGTGATGTCCTGATTAGCATCTGGCCTTCCATTCTTCATAAATTTGAAATCAACCACAACTCTGCTACCTGCTTTATAACTCACCTCAAATTCTGTTCATTTGTCAACTTTGTCATTTGTAATTGCATTGGCCACAAGCCAGCCACATTCTGATTTAAAATTCCTTATCCTTGCTTTCAGATCCTCCAAAGCATGTGACTCCTGGTCCATATTTTGTTCTCCATCCTTTTTTTTTCTGTTCCTCAGTGATTCATCATATTGAGGAATGAGATTGATAAGTTCTTGGGAACTCATGGAATCAGTGGAATTGGGGGATCAAATGGCAAAGTGGGATTTATATGATTTAGCCATGTACTTGTTGAATAAGCAGGCTTGCTGCAAAGGGCCATGAAAATAGCTTACAAATGTTACTAAAAGTGATCGTGAAAAGAAACTTCAAAAGGTACATCAAAATTAATAAGAAATTCCATAGTTACGTAAACAGAAACCAAGTGATCAGGATTAATGTTGGCTCATGAAAGACTGAAAGTGAGGATATTGTCAATGACTTTGAGGAAATGGTAGACATGCTGAGTTATAGGAAGGATATTAAGCTGGAGAGGGTTCAGAAGAGGTTCACCAGGATGTTGCTGGGTATGGAAGGTTTGAGTTACAAAGAAAGGCTGAATAGGCAGGCACCTTTTCACTGAAGCGTAGGAGGTTGAGAGGTAACCTACCAGAGATTTATAAAATCATGAGGGGTATAGATAGAGTTAATAGTAGATGTTTTTTTTTTCCCCAAGGATTAGGGATTTCAAGTTGAGGGAGCATATTTTTAAGTTGAGAGGAGAAAGATTTCAAAAAGAAATGGGAGCTTTTTTTTTTACACAGAAGGTGGTTTGCGCGTGGAATGAACTTCCTGAGGAAGTGGTGGATTGGGGCACAGTTACAACACTAAAAGACACTTAGATAAGAACATGAATAGGAAAGGTTTGGAGGGATTTGGGCCTGGAGCAAGCATGTAGGACTGGATTATGTTCAGCATGGACTGATTGGGTTGTTTCTGTGCTGTATGTCTGTGTCTCTATGTTAGAATATGTTTGCTTCAGTATTTATGGTAGAAAAGGACAATGGCTTTCTGGAGCTCGCAAGGAAATTAATAATGGTTTGGGGAAAGGAAATGAATAAAATTAACATAAATAAAACATTTGATGATGAGGAAATTAATTAAACTAATGAGTGACAAATCCCCAAGACTTGATGGTTTCCATCTGGATATGTTAATAGAAGTAGGGGAGCACATTGCGGAAACTCTAATTAAAAGCTTTCAGAGTTCCCAAGTTTCAGGAATCATCCTTCTAAATTGGAAAATTGTGTATATCTCTGTATATTAGAAGGGCAAAAGAGAAAACCTAGGAAATTACAGACCAGTTGGCTTAATGTCTGTGGTGAGAAATGTGTTGGCGGCCATAATCGAGGATAGGGTAATTGAACATCTCACAAATTTTCAATTAATCAGGGAGAGCCAGCATGGATTTGTGACATGGAGGATATATCTGACAAACGTCTTTGAATTTTTCTGAAGAGCTGACTTAGTTCGTGGGCAGGGGAATGTCTGAGTGTTGTTTATCAAATGCCTTCTGGAAATCCATGTAAAGTCCCACATAAGAGACTGTTAACTAAGGTAGAAGCCCATGGAATTGAGGGCAAATTACTGACATGGCTGGCAATTTGTTTGAGTGACAGGCAACAGAAAGTAGGGATAATAGGTAGATACTGACTAGTATAGACTAGTATTATCCCATAAGGATCTGTGATAGGGGCTTAATTATTTGTACTTCATTAACAACTTGGAAAATGGCATAGTAAGTCACATATCCAAATTTGTTAATGTCACAAAGTTAGGCAGCAGTGCAGATAGTGTAGATGATCTTATATAATTACAAAGGAACATTGATAGACTAGGTGAATGAACAAAACTATGGCAGATGGATTTCAATATAAGCACGTGTAAGGTTATTTTGGACAGAAGAAAGGATAGATCACAGTACTTTGTAGATGATATGATACAGTGGAAGTCCAAACAGAATGGGGGTGTTTACAATCATAGATCTTTAAAATGCCACAAAGAGGTGCAGAAAATAATCAAGGCGGCCAATAGAATGCTGGCCTTGAAATCTAGAGGACTGGTGTTTAAGAATGCAGACGTTATCTGGCAGCATTACAAAGCCCTGGTTAGACTCCAGTTGGAATACAGTCAGTTCTGCTATAATGCTTGTTTCTTCAATGTAAATTCGCTATAACGTGATTGAAAAATTTAGACCATTTATAGAGCGCAAACTTTCCTTACCTGTATTGGTGATTCTGGCCCCCATTAGTTTAAAAGGTGTTGCTATTAAGTAATTTTCTAATAACGCAGGTCGTATGGGAATGCAACTATTGTGTTATATCAGAACCAACTGTACGGTAAACAGATCTGGGCACCACACCTTAGGAAGGATAAACTGGCCTTTGAGAGAGTACAGGGTAGTTTTACAAGACTGATACCTGGTCTTCAGAGGTTATGAGGAGAGATTATATAAATTTAAGTCTGTTTTCTCTAGAATTTAGAAGGTTAAGGGATTATCTGATCAAACTCTTAAAAATAATAACAAGAAAGAACAGGTTAGAAAAAGATAAACTATTTCCACTGGTTGGAGATTCTAGAACTGCTGGGCATAGTTTAAACGTAGGGCCAGATCGTTCAGGAGAGATCTTAGGAAGCATTCTATACACACATGGTAGCAGTTTGCAACTTTCTTCCAAAAAAGAAGTTGATGCTAGATCAGTTGGTAATTTTAAAATCTGAAATGGATAACATTTTGTTAAGCATTAAACGATATTGGCCAAAGGCAGATGTATGGGGTTAGGCCACAGATCTACCAGGATGGTATTGAATGTGGGAACAGGCTTGAATGCTGAATGACTTACTCCTATACTTATGTTCTGGAGCTTTGAGACCGTATGCACCTCCTATGTTATAGCATCTTAAATTTATGTTAAACTTAGCCGCCATTCCACTTCCTTCTTAAGAGCTTTCTTTAGACACTCCTTCTTTGACAATGTTTTGATCCCAATGTAGTTTGGTGTTATGTTTTGGTAGGTGAATTATGTGAAGCTTCTTAGGAGAATTACCTACATTAATAATGCTATATAAATACAAGTTGTTGTTGATGCACTTCAATGTCAACGCTTTATTTGTTCTTTACTCTTTTTACCAAATTGGACCCAGTCATAAGTGGACAGACTGCTGAGTAATCTTTCAATACAAACATTTCTAATTTGAATCACAACTTGTACTGGACAGGTTTTATGCATTACATGCCATAACCCATTTTGTTAAAATCAGTTTTTAATCATTGTTTCTGTCTTTGTCTTTCAGAATAATGAATTTGTTGAATTGAAAACCTTGGAACCCCAGTTCTGTTCTTATCATGGCTTGGTATCAGACGGATTGTATTGAAAAACCTCTTTGTAGAGCCTTCAGAAAACTGGGAACTTGTGTTGGTCAGAACCCTTGGCAGTTCTTGTTGATTCCTCTGTTTGTTTCTGGAGGATTCGGGGCAGGATTTTGTTTCTTTGCTGAAAATGAAAGCAATAACATAGAGGATCAATTCACACCCATTAATGGACCAGCAAAGTCAGTGAGAGAATTTATTAAAGAGCATTTTCCAACCAATGATTCTCAATTTTTCTCCAGACAGAGACTTTATACAGAGGGGACATTTGCTTCTTTGATTGCTGTTTCAAAAGATGGCAACGTTCTAACAAAAGTAGCATTTGAAGAGATTCTGTTTCTTGATAAGAAAATCAAAGACTTTCAAATTATTGACAATGGCACAGCCTACAATTATTATAATCTTTGTGCAAAAACAGCAAACACTTGTTTCTCAAATGCAGTCTTAGCTTTGCTACACTATGATCCTCACCTCGTTGAGAGTACCAATATTTCTTACCCAATAGCAAATCATGCTTTTATTGCTAGTACAGTGGGTGGTGTTGAATTAGATGAAAATGGAACTATTATAAAAATGGCAAAAGCTTTAAAGTTACATTATCCTTTAAGAGAAGATGATGAAGCATATAAGAGACTCAGTTTGCTGTGGATTGAAAAGTTTCTTCGTGAATTCCCAATGGACCTTACAAATTCATCTCGTATTGAGGTAAGGATTTAAAGTACGCAGGTTATCACTTGGAGAATTCCCTCTCTTGTCCCAGTAGAATTTGACCTTGCAGCATGATCCGAATAGATGTCAAAGCCTGGATGGCCAATCCATAATTCATGTGATAATAGCCAGATTTATGAGAGATCAGTCCTTATTTCAGTTGTATCTGCAAGTTCCTATTGCTAGGGAACATATGATGCCTTTTTATGATGTCTTTGTAAGCTAGAGTGCCTTACACCTTTAAGGGATACATCAAAGCTCTGCACATGCTGTATTATTGCAGTACAGTCTTTATTGTGTTAGTAAATAGCATACTTGACAAAGTAATCCACCATGCAAAGCAATTTCTCAAATCATGAGGGCAGGGTAAATAGACAAAGTCTTTTCCCTGGGGTTGGGGTATCCAGAGGGTGTAGGTTTAGGGTGAGGGGAAAAATTCAAAAAGGACTTGGGGGGGCTACTTTTTCCTGCCAAGGGTGCTGCGTGTTTGGAATGAGTTGCTAGACGAAGTGATGTAGGCTGGTGGAATTACAACATTTAAAAGGCAACTGGATGGGTATATGGATAGGAAGGGTTTAGAGGGATATGGGCCAAGTGCTGGCAAATAGGATTAGATCATCTGGTCAGTATAGATGATTTGGACCAAGACTCTATGACTCTTAGCTTTGCTGCAAGTGGTCAATCAACCCAATCTGTTTGTATGATAAACCTGCCATCCCAGGAATCAGTCTGGCACACGTTCACTGCATTATTCCTGTCAATTATACTTTCCTTCAGTAAGGAAACTAAAACTGCATGCAGTACATTAGGTGTGGTCTCACCAAGGCCCTATGCAGTTGCAGTGAGACTTCATTGCTCTTGTACTCAAACCCTCTTGCAATGAAGGCCAGTGTAACATTTGCTTTACTAACTGCTCGTGGGCTATCTGCATGCTTGCTTTCAATCAGTGATGTGCAAGGTCACCCATGTCCCTTTGAGCATCAAAATCTACCACTTACATAGTACTCTGTTTTCATTGTTTTTCCTACCAACATAGACAACTTCATGTATTTGCCCGCTCACTCAATATAACTAAATTATTTTACAGCCTCTTCACTTTCTCCTCACCATTCTTGTTTCCTCTTATTTCTGTGTAGTCAGCAAACCTGGACATTTGATTCCCTCATCCAAATTATTGGCACAGTAGATACGGTGAATTGCTGGGCCCCATGCAGTGAACCTGTGTGACTTCACTAATTGATACATTCTGCTCTGGAAAACACCCACTTATTGCTACTTTCTGTTTCCCGTTTGCTAACCAATTCTTAATCCGTGCCAGTACTTTAACTCCAACTGTGTGCGCTTTAGTTTTGCATACAAACCTTGAATGTCAGTTCTCAAAGTTTTCTGATTATTCAAATGCACCACATCATTCGTCCTTGATCATCTATTCTACTAATTATGCCCTGAAAGAAAAACCACTCCGGTCAGTTTGTCAAACATGAAAAGATTTACAAGGATGCTGCCAGGGTTGGAGGATTTGAGCTATAGGGAGAGGCTGAAACAGGCTGGGGCTGTTTTTCCTGGAGCTTCGAAGGCTGAGGGGTGACCTTATAGAGGTTTACAAAATTGTGAGGGGTATGGATAGGATAAATAAACAAAGTCTTTTCCCTGGGGTGGGGGAGTCCAGAACTAGAGGGCATAGGTTTAGGGTGAGAGGAGAAAGATATAAAAGAGACCTATGGGGCAATCTTTTCACGCAGAGAGTGGTATTTGTATGGAATGAGCTGTCAGCAGTAGCTTGGAGTATTTTAACTTTGTGCTAATCTCCAGCCTTTTCCCCAAACCTCTGCATGTTGTATTTATTTAAACTGAAAACAATTCCCTCAATTGAATTTGATTCCTTCAGATTTCCTGGCAGTGCATTCCCTACCTTAATTACTTGCTGAGTGAAATTTTAGCACCTCATTTTTTTTTTGTGCAAAACACCATAAAGCTATGCTCTCTGGTTCTTGATCTGCAAAAGTGGGAGCAACTTCTCCCGGTCCATTCTTTCTAGATTCTTGAATTTGAAAACTTCTCTCAAGTCTCCTGTTTGCCTTCTCCTCTCAAAGGAAAATAATGCAAGTTTCTTCAAACCTTCAAACCTTCCTCATAACTGAAGTGTGTCATCCCTGGAAATTTTCTCATAAACCTTTTCTGCATTCTGGCATTCACAGCCTTTAAGTAATCATATTGAAATTTTCCAAGTGTCCTTTTATCACATTCTTTCTCATAGACTCAAGCTGATAAAGCACAAAATAGTCTATAATTTCCTGTTTTCTTCCTCCCACTGTATTTAAATTGGAGGGTGGCAAATGTAACCCCACTATCTGTGGGACTGTTCCACAAACTGCAGAATTTGTGAAGGTGATAACCAACTCATCCACTACCTCTACAATCATTTTCTGCATGAAATGATCCCATTTCCTCTCTGTTCTGCACATTCATGAGATGGTCAGATGATGATTTAAGACTGATTTTATCCAAAGAGCTTTCAGCCTTGCAGCTGTACCATTATGGGTGCCATTTGTTGATCAAACTCTGAAACCCAAAATGGAGGATGTTCATAGAGTGAGGTTCTTCAGTCCATAGACCTATCTGTGCTAATTCTACTTGCAACACCTGGCCCATCGCCTTGAATGTTATGGCATTTCAAGTTCTCATCCATGTACTTTTTAAAGGCCATGAGGTTTACCATCTCCACTGCTCCCTCCCTGGCAGTGCATTCCAGATTCAATCCAGCCTCTGGGTGAAAAATCCTTTCCTCAGATACCCTCTCAATCTCGTCCTTCATCTTAAAATTATTCCCCTCGTTATTGACCCTTCTACTAAGGGGGACAGCTACTTCTTATCACCCTATCCATTCCCTATATATCTTATGTGCCTCAATTTGGTCACCCCTCTACCATCTCAGCTTTGAAGAGAAGTTAGATAGGCTTGGGTTTTTTTTTAGAACAGAAATGCTCCAACCCAATGCAACATCCTGGTGATTCTTCTCTGCACCCCCTTCAGTGCAATCATATCCTTTCTATAGTATGGCAGCCAGGACTGCAAACTGTACTTCAACTATGGCCTAAACAAACTTTCATTCCAATATAACCTCCTTGCTCTGATAATCTATGCCATGACTGACCAGAAGACATTTGGGACGCTTGCCTTTAACTCTCCTATTAACCTATCCAGCCGCCTTCAGGGATCTGTGGACAAGCACCCTAAGATCCCTCTGTTCCTCCGATCTTCCTAGTGTCCTAGGTTTCATTGAATACTTCCTTATATTGTTATTTCTTCTAAAATGCATTACCTCATTCTTTTCAGGATTGAATTCTATCTGGCTCATCTGACCAACATATCCAATTCTTCCTGTACGCTAAAACTTTCTTACTTGGTATTAACTACCTGGCCAATCTTCCTCTCATTTGCATTCCTCCTACATTTTCATCTATATCGTTTATAAATGCCATGAACAATAAGGAACTCAGCACTGATTCCTGTGTTACTTCACTATACACCAGCTTCCAGTCACACAAACAGCCTTCTACCACCACCCTCTGTCTTCTACCATTAAGCCAGTTTTGGATTCATCTTGCCAAGTTATCTTGGATCCTGTGTGATTTTACCTCATTTAGAGTCTCCCATGTTGGACCTCGTCAAAGGCTTTGCTGAAATCTATGTAAACAACTTCAATTGTGTGACCCTCATCTATGCACCTGATTGAGTTTCTCAAGGTGGCAATCAGATTTGTTAGGAATGACTTCCCTCTGACAAGGGAGGCCTGGCTGACTACTCCTGATCAAAACCTTGCCTCTATAAGTAGCAATGTGGAGCTTGAACACTAACCCATGCTATCTGGGACAACTCCCATTTCTGTGCTGCAAATTCTATGCAAAATATATAAATTTGTTAAAAATGGTTTCCAAAATTGTTGAAAATTATGAATTAATAATTATTAATTACTAACATGCCATAATACTACAGATGTCAGGAGATAATGGACTGTACATCACTTGGGAACTGAATATGGTCTGTTAGGCTGTAGAGCCAGATTTATGAGCAGCACTCATTTTACCAGTAAATATGAATAGTGTTTGAAGTTAATTGGCGTTTTGTCCTCCAATAGGCTCTCTTTTGTGCCAAATGCTCAGTTCTTTTGTCATTTGGTTTTTCCATGCCCTTTCTGACTGCCCAATTCCAGGCACAACTACAGCAGTAAGATCCATCCATGCATTGACTCTGATCCTCGACAACTTTAGGACTCACTTGTAAACATTCCAGTATCACAGATAGAATATATAAATGCCCATCATATACAATGTACCAAACATAATGTTGGATTCAAGTCATTGAATACACTGAATGGCTTCCTTTTTGTGTTGGAAGATTGTATGAATGGACAAAGGAATCTTTTCAATTGTTGTTGTACATTCATAAGGATGTTGTTACTTGTTCATCGTGTGTAAATAACATCTATTTTAACTACTTCCAGGTTTCACATTTTACTTCCGTCTCAAGGCAAGAAGAATTTGAGAAAACTTCCAAAAGAATCATTCCTCTTTTTTCTGTAACATATTTGCTATCAATATCCTTTTCCATCTTGTCTTGTATGAGGTAAAGTTAATTTGTATGGAACTTGGTGCATATGTTTGTTTCCATAAATACTTAATAGAAATGTAAAAGCTTGTTACTTTACTGAAGATATGTTGCTTATTTTCAGGCTTGACTGTGTGAAAAATAAGATCTGGGTTGCTGCTATGGGAGTTATATCAGCTGGATTAGCTGTGCTTACTGGCTTTGGATTGCTACTCTTTTGTGGAATGTCATTTGCCATCAATACTGCAAATGCACCCTTTCTGATTCTAGGTCAGTATCATCTCAACAACATGTGAATTATCATTGTTTGTTAGGTAGGCTTCTCCGTAAATTTTGTTCTGGTAGGTTCCAAAGATATTTTTGGTAATAATAAATTGGTAGTACTGTACATTGCAATCTGACAGCATTCTGTTCATTGCTTGTGACTAAAACCCATTATACAAAAGATACATGGCAGCAACATCAGTACTTGGCTATAACTTAGCATGCATATAATCTCCACTTACAGATGAACTTGGCAAATAATAACCTTTAGGTTATCTTTAATTAATCTTTAGCACACAGTATTTATGTCAACTAGCATAGCTGTTATAACTTATTCATACTACATAAATCCCAGGCTTATTCACAAATGTTTCTCTCTTTCTAATATCCAACCCAAAGCAACAAAACCATCAACTCTAAAACATCAATTATGTAGTCCTATCAGTGTCATTAGTATCAATGATAACTCGCATTCCTCTCCAGCCCTAAAGAGATTTCCTTAACTCTGGCACTGCACAGACAATACAGCTTTCACGTATCTCTCAGGTGCAAAGAACTGAATCTATCCTAATTATCATGTCCCCAATGATTACTATATTTCTATTTCATCACCCCCATTGAAATGACTTCCTGTGAAATGGTGTTACGGTCAGTTTTCTCTTGCTTACTGCAATCTCTACAATTGTCAGCACAGCTTGCAAGAATCTCGTAATTGGTGGACAGTTCTGTGGACCAAGGCTCCATGAATGCAATCCCCCAAGTCCCCATACCTGCCTAATTTTCAGTCATATCTTCAATGCAAATTTATATTGCATAGTGTAGGGATGTAACTGCCTCCTGGCTCAAGTGTTCAGTAACCTGATGTGCCACAATATCTGCATTTCCCTGCACTCATATCACATTACCACCACTGGACTCACAGTAAGTAGGCAAAAGTGAGTACTGTAGATGCTGGAAACCAGAGTTTAGATCAGAGTGGTGCTGGAAAAGCACAGCAGGTCAGGCGACATCCGAGGAGCAGGAAATCAATGTTTCGGGCAAAAGCCCTTCAAAAGTGGGCCTCTTGAGTTGTGTCTTTTATCCTCTCCTATTTATTTCTCACTCTGGATAGCTTACTTCTTGGAATAAACCTTAAAACATCCCTGTTCTCCTTTGAAGTGAATTCTCACTTTGCACCAAATTCCCAGTTTCACTCACTTAGTCTTTGTCTCAGGTGAAGTCACCAGTCACATTAACCATGCTCTTTATTAACGATGATTTCTGTTTAGCCATCAGGCGTAGTGGTATATAACGTTAGGTATTAAACTGCTGTACTTAAAGAGCACAGTTCTCCTGTTGGACTATTAGAAAGGACAGATGCATAATTATCATGAATCTAGTTTGAGCAGCTGGAAAGATCCCCATTCCTGGCTTTTCCTCCAGACCTTGTGAAAGGCAAGAAGATAGATGCATTTCTGTCACAAGACTACAACAGGATAAAATCTCTTCAAAATAATTCTAAAATTATGGATCCATTTCTACATGCTTTAAAAATATGGAGGCAAGTTTTCATATTCAGTACAGTGTAATAAATACCTTCAATATATTTTATTCCTAATGGAATAATGCTGGGGTATACATGGACATTTTGTGAATGGATTATCTGTTCACTGGTATTAGTAATAAGCAAAGGTGTGATGTAGCACTTCTAAAGAACAAGAGATGTTGCAATCTTTAATTATGTATAAGTTGGTTCAGTCTTCCTCTTTTATCACTGTTCCCTTCTAATTAGCAAACCATGCACCAACACTCAGTACTAGTGCTCAATGTAACTGTTTCACAAAGTGTTCCACATTCAAGTATACATCATGAACGCAAAAAGAAAAATTTTTTTATTCGCTCATCAGCTGTGGGTGTCTTTGACTGATTCTGCATTTATTGCACTTCTTAGTTGCCCTTGAGTAGGTGGTGATGAATTGTTGTTGCAATCCCATTGGTTTAGGTAGACCAAAATGACAATAGGAAGGGAATTTCAGAATTTTGATCTAGTAACACAGAATAAATGGCAACATATTTCCAAGTATAGATAGTAAATGATTTAGACGGGAATTTGAAAATGTAAAAGCTGAACAAATTGACAGACTTATTTTACATTACACTTGAATCTGCAGGTATTGGCGTGGATGATATGTTTATTATGCTCGCCAGTTGGCAAAAGACACAAGTGCATAGTAGAATTGAAGATCGTCTGGCAGAGACTTATGCTGAAGCAGCTGTTTCTATTACAATCACCACTCTAACTGATGTTTTGGCCTTTTATATTGGCATTATGACACCTTTTCGATCTGTGCAGTCATTCTGTGTTTACACAGGCACAACTGTTCTATTGTGCTTCATTTACAACGTTACATTTTTTGGAGCTGTCCTTGCATTGAACGGGAGAAGAGAAGCCAGTAATAAGCATTGGTTGACATTCAGAAAGGTTGAAGAAGATCATAAACCAGGAGAATCCAAATTCCATGGATTATGTTGTGTAGGTGGGACATACGATCAGGACTTGGGTACAGAATCAGAACTCAAAGTTTATTTTTTCTTTAAGAAATACTATGGACCATTCCTTACAAATCAATGGACCAAGGCAATTGTGGTGCTCCTGTATGTTGGATATTTAACTGGCAGTATTTATGGCTGTTTACACATCAAAGAAGGAATTGATCTCAGAAATCTGGCTTTTGATGATTCATATTTGATTAAGTTCTATGATGACGAAAGTAATTTTTTCTCAAAATATGGACCACGAGTCATGGTTACTGTTACTGACTCTGTGAAATATTGGGATTCCAGTGTTCAAGAAGAAATTGAAACCTGCATGGACAGATTGGAAAACAACTCGTATGTAGATCCTGAGCTGTCCGAGTCCTGGCTTCGTGTGTACATTGACTATTCTAAAAAGATGTCAATAGGTATAAGGGAGAAGACTACATTCATTGGAAATTTACCTAAATTGTTTAAGTTTGTCTCTTCATTTCAACAAGATATTGAGCTGTCAGAAGATAATATGAGTATTACAGCTTCACGATTTTTCATTCAAATTGTGAATGCCAGTGATCCGTTTGATCAAAAAAACATGTTGATTGAATTAAGAAACTTGACAAATGAGTGTAGAATCCCTTTACTTGTGTATCATCCAGCATTCATCTATTTTGATCAATTTCTTGTGATAGTGACCAATACAGTCCAGAATGTAATTATAGCAGCTATTGCTATGTTGGTCATTTCTTTACTATTAGTACCTAATCCAGTTTGTTCTTTATGGGTAACATTTGCTATTGCATCTGTTTTAGTGGGTGTGGCTGGCTTTATGGCTTTCTGGGGTGTCAACTTGGATTCCATATCTATGATTAATCTGGTCGTTTGTATTGGATTTTCTGTGGATTTTACAGCTCATATTACATATGCATTTGTTTCAAATGATAAAACAAATGCCAATGAGCGAGCCATTGATGTGCTATACACCCTTGGCTATCCCATTCTACAGGGGGCTCTTTCAACTATTCTGGGTGTTGCAGTGTTGTCTATTGCAGGTAGTTACATATTTAGAACATTTTTTAAGATCATGTTTCTTGTTATATTTTTTGGTGCTGTTCATGGTATTGTATTTATGCCAGTGTTTTTGACATTTTTACAAGCTTGTGGCAAACAGCATAATGGTGCCTCAAATGGACAAAGTAGTAATGCCCACAGCTACCGGCATGTTCATCATAGCAAAGTAAATGGAGATGCTTCCTGTGAACTGACGGAAAAATAATAACAGTTGCTGTTATATGAGACCAAAGAGATCTGTAGCAACTTTATTAACTTGCCATGCACCATCCAACATAAGCATTTTTCTTCCATTCCCATCAATTTGAAATCAAGAGCAATAACATCCCCTATTACACTTTGGTGTTTCCTAAGGACAATGGAGCTCTTCAATTTCCACAGGATTAGTTTCCTCTTACAGACCTGAAAAGCAATAATTCGTTAATACTTAAAAGAATATTTCTTGATTGATAATATTTTCAATGCTTTCATCTCAACATTTCCTCTATGTCAATTCTTTCAATTAGCCGTTCACCTTGGTTCCTTAGTCAAATGTTTCTCTTCCAGGACTTAGAAATAAATATAAATATTGCTATAGTGAACATTATATATAATGCTCTCAAATCAAAAGGTTGTTCATAGTAAAGCAAGTATGAATTATGACAAACTGAGTCTCCACCACTGTTGTTATCAAGCTGGTTGTGACATCCAGCACTGGGTGAGTAGAAATTACCTGTAATTGACTATTTGGAAAATTACAATGATTGTTTTCAGTCATCCTTCCAACTCCGTTCTCTCAGAATTGACTCTATCTCTTAGTACCAGTCTTGACTCTAAACCAATTTGTTTGTAAACTTGCCATCACATTCAAACCAACAAAGAGATTGAGATCATATATTCAAGCCCTCAACAAGGCTGCCATTTTCCATGTCCATAACATTGTCCAACTTTGCATCTACCACTAAAACCCACATTTTATCATAGAGTCCTCACAGTGTGGAATAGGACATTTGGCCTAACAAGTCCATACCAACCCTCCGAACAGGATCCCACTCACCCATTCTCCTACCCTACATTTCTCCTGGCTAATGCACCTGCCCTAGACATCCCTACACACTATAGGCAATTTAGCATGGCTAGTTCACCCAGCCTGCACATCTTTGGGCTGTGGGAGGAAACTGGAGCACCTGGAGGAAACCCACGCAGACACGGGGAGAATATGCAAAGTCCATACAGACATCTGGTTGTTATCCAACCTTCAACCGTCTGTTAACTTGAGATAATCTAAACCTCTGCTCCTTGTGTCTTTATTCATGGTAAATCTTGTTCCCCTTTCACCCTTGTGTTCCCTGATGTAGATTGGATACTGGTCAAGCAACACCTTAGTTTCTAAATTCTCATCCTTGTATTCAAATCCCTCTATAATGCTCCTAAAAGCAATATAATTTTCTCTGGAATGACAAACCTACAAGATATCTGTGTTCATCTCCTTGTGCTATCTTGAGTGTTCCTGACATTAATCTGTCTACCACTGGTAACAATGCCTTTAACTGCCTAGGCTCATAGCTTAGAAATTCCTTTGAAGCCTTCTTCCACCTCCATTCTGTACTTTCCTCCTTTACTTCTTTAAACCTAGCTCATTTGGTCATTTAACATAATGTCTTTTGTGGATCTGTGCCATATTTTATCATGATTTTGAGGTGCCAGTGTTGGACTGGGGTGGACTAAGTTAAAAATCACACAACACCAGCTTATAGTCTAACAGGTTTATTTGGAAGCACTAGCTTTCGAGGCACTGCCTCTTTATCAGGTGGTCGTGCCTCCTGAAATAATATCACAACCACCTGATGAAGAGGCCGTGCCTCAAAAGCTAGTGCTTCCAAATATACCTGTTGGACTATAACCTGGTGTTGTGATATTTTCTTATGCCTTTGTAAAATACCCTGGGGTGTTTTATTGTGTTATATGTATTATGTAAATGTTAATTATTGTTATGGTTGTATTCTGCCATCGGATACCAGTTGCACTTTGCAAGTCCATGTGTAGAAACCCTGTGGCTGTGAAAAGGTACATTTTAAAGGCTACATCTTTCTTTACTGATGATCCAGAGGAGGGAGCCTCTTGGGAGTACAGAACTTGAATAGTAAATGCTGTTGACGCTTTTTGTCTTGAATTCATTAGGACAGTGGAGTGCCACAAGGATCGGTGCTGGGCCTCAAATCAAAAGGTTGTTCATAGTAAAGCAAGTATGAATTATGACAAACTGAGTCTCCACCACTGTTGTTATCAAGCTGGTTGTGACATCCAGCACTGGATGAGTAGAAATTACCTGTAATTGACTATTTGGAAAATTACAATGATTGTTTTCAGTTATCCTTCCAACTCCGTTCTCTCAGAATTGACTCTATCTCTTAATACCAGTCTTGACTCTAAACCAATTTGTTTGCAAACTTGCCATCACCTTCAAACCCGAAAAAGGATTTGAGTCATATATTCAAGCCCTCAACTAGACTGCCATTTTCCATGTCCATAACATTGTCCAACTTTGCATCTACCACTGAAACCCACATTTTATCATAGAGTCGCCACAGTGTGGAAAATTGGTCTAACAAGTCCACACCGACCCTCTGAACAGTATCCCACTGTCCCTATTCTACTACCCTACATTTCTCCTGACTAATGCACCTGTCCTAGACATCCCTGAACACTATAGGCACTTAGGCATGGCCAGTTCACCCAGCCTGCACATTTTTAGGCTTTTGGAGGAAACTGGAGCACCTGGAAGAAACCCAAGCAGACATGGATAGAATGAGCAAAGTCCTCACAGACAGTTGCCCGAAGCCAGAATCGAACTAAGTCCCTGGCACTTTGAGGCAGCAGTGCTAACGACTGAGCCACCATGCCACCCCAATTTATGGCTCTGTTACCTCTAGAATTAACTCTTTTGCACATCTGGTTGATATCCAACATTCAACTGTCTGTTAACTTGAGATAATCTAAATTCCTCTGCTCCTTTTGTTTTAATTCACAGGAAATCTTTTCCCCCTTTGACCCTTGTGTTCCCTGATGTAGATTGGATACTGGTCAAGCAACTCCTTAGTTTCTAAATTCTCATCCTTACATTCAATACCCTCTATAATGCTTCCAAAAGCACTATAATTTTCTCCAGAATGACAAACCTACAAGATATTTGTGTTCATCTAGTTGTGGCATCTTGAATGTTCCTGACATTAATCTGTCTACCATTGGTAACTATACTTTTAACTGCCTAGGCTCAAAGCTTAGAAATTCCTTTGAAGCCCTTTTCCAACTCTCTTCTGTATTTTCCTCCTTTACTCCTTCAAACCTAGCTCATTTGGTCATCTAACATAATGTCTTTTGTGGATCTGTGCCATATTTTATCATGATTTTGAAGTGCCAGTGTTGGACTGGGGTGGACTAAGTTAAAAATCACACAACACCAGTTTATAGTCTAACAGGTTTATTTGGAAGCACTAGCTTTCGAGACATTGCCTCTTTATCAGGTGGTCGTGCTTCCTGATAAAATATCACAATCACCTGATGAAGAGGCAGTGCCTCGGAAGCTAGTGCTTTCAAATAAACCTGTTGGACTATAACCTGGTGTTGTGATATTTTATTATGGTTTTGTAAAATACCCTGGGGTGTTTTACTGTGTTGAAGATATTATGTAAATATAAATTGTTGTTATGGTTGTATTCAGTCATCGGATACCAGTTGCACTTTGCAAAAGTCCAAGTGTAGAAACCCTGAGGCTGTGAAAAGGTACATTTTAAAGGCTACATCTTTCTTTACTGTTGATCCTCTTGGGAACTTGAATAGTAAACGCTGTTGAAGCTTTTGGTCTTGAACTCGTTAGGACAGAAGCTCAAGATTACCAAATACAAAAGCGATTAACAATTTATACTGCATGAGAAAGGGTGCGGGATAACATTGGTTAAAAGACCTGGAACGTATTATGAATATAATTTAAATTTACCAGTTGGGCTTGCAATGCCATTGGCTTACACGATGAAGTGATGGCTTAGTAGTAGCATTGCTGGACTATTAATCCAGAGACCCCAGGTAATGATCCAGACATGTGGGTTTGAATCCTGCCACGGCAGATAGTAAAGTCATGAAACCAATGTTGATGTTAGGAAAAACCCATTTGCTTCACTGATGTTCTTTAGGGAAGGAAACTGCCATCCTTACCTGGTTTTATCTACATGTAACTCCATACCCACAGCAATGTAGTTGACTCTTAACTGCCCTATGGGCCATTAGGATGCAATCTGTGCAGTCGCAGAAGCATCTGAAATTGAATATATTTTTGCAATTGCTTTTATATGGTGTATCAGATTAATGTGTAACAAACTGTGTCCTGCATTGAATATAACATGTTTTTCTTGTCTTTTGATATACTCATGTCTACAACGACTGTGCCTAATAAGATGAACTACTTTATTAACATATTATTGTCACAAGAAGAGATTGCAGTGTGATACTACTGTCATAATCAATATTGTCTGAAAGCATCTTATTCAAATAAAGAGCATGGCTTCACTGCAGTTATACTCAATAAATTGTATTTGTACTCTTGCATCTACCACTACCACCACATAGGCTTCTATACGCTTCTGGTAATATGGAGACCAAAAATATTTACATCACTTTAAATATGATTAACTTAAATTTTGGACAAATTTATGTAATTTTTCTTTTCAATTCTATGCTTTTTTTAAAACCCGTTATCAGTGTATGTCATTAATTTTAATGATTTGTGTACCTGAACTTCGAGATCCTTTTGTTTCTCAACATGTCTTCTGCAAGGAATATGCAAGTGTATTCTTCTTTCCACCAAAAAAACTTCTTAAAAATCTGGGTTGAAGTTTATTTACTGATTACATGCACATGCGGCAAGATTATTAATATCTTCCTGTGTTTTGTTGTAATCCTCTTCTTCTATATCCACAAATGGTGTAACTGGCAAATTTTCAAATTGTATTTACGCTTGAACAAAATCATGTGATGGTTATCGTACAAATAAGAGATTCCTGGATGTGTTAATTTAAGTCATTGTATTTCAAAACACAGTTGTTTTGCAAGGAACTTTTAAATCCTCCATGAAATTCCTTATCAGAAACCTTGTTATGACACTGCAGTGAACCACTCTGTTTTTTTAATCAAACACCCAGAAAAGCTCATCGCATAATCTCTTAAAATATGAGTGACAAGAGAACTCCAAATTCCAGGATTTAAAGAAAATAATATCAATTTTTTTAATTTTAAAAGTGAACATTAAATAACAAGCATCCACAACTCTAAGCCCCTGTCTCTTAACTGCTAATTAGCATATATACTAAGTGTGTGAAAATAGACAAGTCCTCTGGGCTGGATGGGATCTATCCTTGGATCCTCTGGGAAGCAAGGGAAGAGATTGCCGAGCCTTTGGCATTGATCTTCAAATCATCATTGTCTACAGGAATAGTGCCTGAGCTGCCATGTTCGTACTGCTGGCAAAATAGTATGGCAACAGGAAGACATCAGGTTCCCCAACCAACTCATCTGCCTATCATTTGCCAGTCCTCTCACTTCCCAAATAGACAGTGACACTTCATTCCATCATGTTTAACTACCTTGGGTATTTTATTTTACAATATAATATAGAGGGGTAATACGAATTGTGCGGTTAAGGTTGTTATGAAGTTGAAGGCATGTACGGTACCTTTAAGAGAGAGTGAATGTTGTTTTGAACAGAGATTACAAGCACCTGTGTATATGAGTAGATGGCAGTCTCACAGTGTACTGGAAAATTGAAATTATATAACGTTTAGCTGTGAAATGGATATCTGAGTTGGTTGCTGTTTTGACAACAATTTGAATTTAACCAATCAGTTTAAATTATGCCCGATACTAAAACCCAACTGAGTTTGAATTTATTGTTTTTCCAACATCGAATCAATGAGACAATCTAATGATGGGAATATAAAAAGACAGGAATTTTGAAAGTTGAAGAGAAAGCAACTGTCATCAAGAGTGACCCAATACATGAGGAAACACTCTCTATCAAAGGTATCTATTCATATGAAACATATTTGCAGTAAAGAGAAAGACGACAACCCTGGGAGATCTTCAGCCAGAAGAAACAGAAACTGATGGTGACAGCAGCCATGTGGATTTGAAATTAAGTTGATGTAATTTTAATAAGTGTCTTATTGGAATAGCATATTATTATCAAAATGGAGGTAGAGACCGTAGATACTTGTGAATTGGTCACATTTTGAAGAATTTTTAAAGCTGAAATTAAGGGGTCAACTAATACATGAG
This sequence comes from Chiloscyllium plagiosum, assembly GCF_004010195.1. Lineage (NCBI taxonomy): Eukaryota > Metazoa > Chordata > Chondrichthyes > Orectolobiformes > Hemiscylliidae > Chiloscyllium > Chiloscyllium plagiosum. The sequence continues at coordinate 85,094,784 of NC_057714.1, read as the reverse complement.
GTATTCTTTTCAAGGGGATGAAATTCATGCTTGGTATGAATCAAAAAATGGACAAACAAAAGCCAAATCTCTCTATAAAATAATAAATAACAAAAGGGAAAATAATTATGGTGACTATTGAATATTTATCAGCAAAATACCTGTCTCCATTCTGCCTGCTATGGTAGAATGGCACTGTTGTACCGTATTCCAGCTCCCAAGTACTGTAAAGTGCATGTAGGTCTACACATACTGTAATACAGTAATTCTGAAAATCTGGAGTGGTGTGTGACACCTGGCGGACTGGAAGACCCAGAATGGATGGTACGGCCATCAGACTGGAAAGCCTGAGTGGAGCGCAATGGGCTAATGCACTGACTCATAAATGTCGATATGTTATCTGTGAAGCACTAAGGTCGACTTATACACAAGATACATGGAAAATACAAGATTTTTTGGACAAAAATATGACATAAAGATGAGATCGACCTATACATGAGTATAGAACTAGGAACATAGAACATTACAGCGCAGTACAGGCCCTTCGGCCCTCGATGTTGCACTGCCCTGTCACACTAATCTGAAGCCCATCCCACCTACACTATTCCATGTACGTCCATATGCCTGTCCAATGACGACTTAAATGCACTTAAACTTGGCAAATCTATTACCGTTGCAGGCAAAGCATTCCATACCCTGACTACTCTCTGAGTAAAGAAACTACCTCTGACATCTGTCTTATACCTATCTCCCCTCA
>NC_057714.1:85082955-85085432 GCF_004010195.1 Chiloscyllium plagiosum | reverse complement strand
TTGGATATCCATTTAACAACCAATTGTTACATCTAAATATTGTGGAACTGCCTTCTCCCAGTGCTCTGCATACTGGCAACTGAAAACATTTTATTCACGTGCATAATAGTGTGACGGTAACTGCTATTCCCAGGACCATAAGAATCTGCAGACGGTTGCGTGCACAGCCCAGATCATCATGGAAGACAACCTTTCATCCATTTAGACTTCTCATTGTCAGCGAAAGGCTGGCAACATCAAAATTTCTCCAAAACCGGTAATGATCTCCCATAACCTCTTCCAAAAGGGAGGAGATACAGAGGCTTGAAAACATGGACCAGCATGCTCAGGAACACCTTCTTCCCTACCGTAATTACACTGACGAATTGACATCTCTTAATTTTCAAATAATATTAACCTTGCTAACGTCGATCTTGCTTTGCACAGCTCCCATGCAGCTGTCACCTTGCATGCCTCACTCTGTCTAAGTGCCCTGTGAGGCTCAAGGTCTTCTCATGGGCAATCCAAAAAGTGAACTAATGCTGGCCCAGCCAGCGATACCTAAATCCCATTAATAAATATAAGAAGATGACGACACTCAGGGAAGACAGACAGTTGGGATCAAATCGCTTTAAACATGATCTTAGGTACACACAGGTTTTCCTCAGAAACTGAAAGTAATCTGATATGGCATAAAGCGAAGTAGCATTAATTTATGTGGAAAAAATTCACCTTTCTTGGTAAAAGTGAAAATCCTCTTCAGATTTCTTTTGGGTAGCGAAAACAGGACCTAACGGGGGTTTTTCGGAAAGGGAAGTGGCATAAAGCACAAGTTTGAATAGCGGGCGATACATGTACTGACATGGGCATGATATTCAGGAAGCTGGGATAAATGAGGTGAATCTCACATTTTATTTCCATCCCAGCTGATCATCAGTCCCTTTGTTTGCTCTTTTTCTTCTATCTCGATCTCTATCGATTCAACTCATTCCTCCTCCTCTTCAAAGCAGACGTCCCTGTCACCAGCATTATTTACACTATTTTCCAGCTGCTTTCAGTTCATAAAAGCTCCCCACTACTTTCTGTTCTTTTCTTTGCATTTTGTATGCAATTTCAGATCTCCAGCATCTTCCTTTATTTGGTTTACCCTTCAAATTTGTTATTCCATGGGAAGTCGGCATCTCTGCCAAGCATTTGTTAATGATCACTAATTGTCCTGACTGTGAGGCCATTCCACCAGCCAATGTAAAGTCTGAAGTCACACTTAGACCAGACCGGGTAGTAACATTAGATTTCTTTACCGAAGGTCATCAGTGAAACATGAAGATTTTCAGACAAAATGTGCGTTTTATGGTTGCTTTTCGTGAAATTCACTTTTATTCCAATTCTTATCATTTATATTGCAGTTCTGCCATCAGCTGTGGTAGGACATGAAACAAATTGCTTGAAACAATACCTTTCGTTTGATAAGCTTTGCTCCTGAATTACATCCAGCGACATTCCGACTCTGATACATTGTCCTAATCATGAAGTAACGTCCGATACAAGAACAATTTTGTGACTGAAATACTTGTAACTGGAAAGGTTGCCAGAAGAGAGCTTGAAACAAAGCCTGAATTTTACCAACGTGCAGACAATGGTTTGTTCAGCCACAGCATTGACGCAGAGATGGAAATTGGGGATATTATAAGCTGGTAGTGGACAGGGTTGGTGACAGTGGGAACATGAGACATAAATCAGTTCAGGGCAAAAAGGGATCCAGAGGTTGTCCACAGTTTTGTTCTCAGATGTCTATAAGGGACTGGTCTGCAATTCAGATGAATGGAGACTGCAATTGGAATTGCAGATAAAAGTTTCTTTGACAAATATAGATAACAGAAATTGCAATGAAGTTTAAAATTGTTTATGGGATTAATGAATGGACAGAAGTAGAGAACACCGACAATAGCGAGAATAGATTAGTAACACACCCTCCACCCCTGCCAAAATAATAATCAGCACCGCTAATATCCGATATGGTAGAAATTCCCAAGAGAGGGAAATGTTGAAAAGACCCAAGGAAAGCCTCCTCTCCATTGGTGTAATTATCGAATCCATTATCCACAAATTCAGATCTGTCCTCTCCACGTCTGTGCAGCTGCTGATCTCTGTTACTGTTGGAGCTGATGCATCAACTCCTACACTGGGATAGCGAACTGAGTGAAGCCCCTCACCAATAGGAGAGGGAAACCCTCCAGCGACACAGTTGCAATGCATGGAGACTGACATCAATCACAGTCCCTGAGCAAACAGTTCTAGCTTTCAACACAGCACATTCAGTTCACAATATAACTGGCCTGGACCGGGTGCTGACATCGTTGACTATTGGTCACATCTCCCATCACCAATTCCTCAAGTGACGTGAGTTGTGAGGGAGAATGATGGATGTTTTCTTATTGCAGGCTCGGTGACTCTGCTCTCTTGTACGTTTGCAATGCTGTAACCATCTTTCCCCGAAT
>NC_057714.1:85002775-85076203 GCF_004010195.1 Chiloscyllium plagiosum | reverse complement strand
TCTATTAATAAAGGCCAAAACACTGTATGCCTTCTTAACAACCCTGTTAATCTGAGTGGCAACTTTCAGGGATCTGTGTACATGGACACTGAGATCTCTCTGCTCATCTGCACTCCCAAGAATCTTACCATTAGCCCAGTACTTTGCATTCTGATTATTCTGTCCAAAGTGTATCACGTCACACTTGTCCACATTAAACTTCATTTGCCACCTCTTAGCCCAGCTCTGCATCCTATCTATGTCTCTCTGCAACCTACTATATCCTTCGTCACTATCCACAACTCCACCGGTCTTAGTGTCGTTCGCAAATTTACTAACCCACCCTTCTATGCTCTCATCCAGGTCATTTATAAAAATGACGAACAGCAGTGGACCCAACCCCGACCCTTGCGGTACGCCGCTAGTAACTGGACACCAAGATGAACATGGTCCATCAATTACTACCCTCTATTTTCTTTCAGCAAGCCAATTACTGATCCAAACTGCTATGTCTCCCACAATCCCAATTCTCTGCATTTTGTATTTTGTACTGTGGGGAACCTCATCGAATAATTTGCTGAAATCCATATACACCACATCAACCGGTTTACTCTCCTCTACCTGTTTGGTCACTTTGTCAAAAAACTCAATAAGATTCGTTAGGCACGACCTACCCTTCACAAAACCAGTCAATTGAATTATTTCATTTCACATATTGATGGATATTTTCCCTGGATCAGGATGATACGATACCACTTGGGAAAATCACTGGGCGAAACTTGGAAATTTCCAGTGAGTTCCTTCTTTACGAGTATTTCATAACACACGGAAGTGCCCCCACCAGCAGCCATGGTCACTCAGATGATATTGATACAGTTGTTGCTCAACAATCTCCTCCAGCCTGTTGCTGATGCTTTGCTGACTGACTCTTGCTTCCCCCAAAATAACTCATCTGCCATTGAGGACTCATATAATTGAAGTAACCTTTATGTGGCAGACTGAACGATGGCCACGATAAGCAGTGACACTCTGAACTGCCACCACATTGATTTAATTTGGCAGCTCTTTAGGATTGGGCCATCATTCCTATTTGGACTCTTAATTAGCTGTGTAATTGACAATATGCTGCCCCAGATCCTGTCACCCACTGTGGAGAGGTCACATTCCACCTTTGTCTTATGGGAAGAAAGCAAAGTAGTTGGTAACACTCATTCTGATTCTTGTTAATAAATCTGTGCTAGTTTAGATTTATTAACCCACTTTGCTCATTAATTGTTTCCTCTATCATAAGGTCAGAATTAGGGATATTTGCTGTTGATTGCAACTGGCAACTCCGGAGATTCTGATGCAATCCATGATTGCATGCTGCAAGATCTACAATATCCAGACAGATATGAGCAAGGAACAAGCACACCATTCAAATAGTAAGTAATGGCCATTTCCAACAAGAGAGAGAATCCAATCAAGCTGCCTGGAAGTTCAGTGGCATCATCATTGCTGAATGTCTTATTACCAACACCCTGGTAGTACCACTAACCAGATTGGACAAACCATAAAAAATACGAATGATATGGGTCATAACTCCACTGCACAAAATATGCAATGTACAATTCCACAGAATGCTGATGTGTGATTAAACAGAAATTGAAGTGCAACTCTTTTACCCGTGGACCATGGTGGGCACTTTTACACCTTGACCATGCTGGAGAGGATTGGCTGAAGAGTGGGTTTCACCTTCTGAAACTCTTGGAAGCTGTTGTTAAGTTATTCTATCTTTCCCAAGTCAGATTTATTTTCCGCACAGTTGTCTTCACCTGCTTCAGCCATAAAGCATCTCTCCTTTGAGGAGTTTATGCTTTAAGTATTGCTATCTACATACGATATTGGCCCTCTGGTGAAATATACAGCCTATCTGTACTATGATTGGACACAAATCGTTTACAATAGCAAGTAGCATGATGCTGGCATGCTGCCTTTTCAGTGAGTGTGTTAATTGTGCAAGATGATTCTCATATCGGTTTCTGAGGGCAATTAAATTTATGCTTTTAGTTTTTCTAAAAGCAATTTATTATGTGCCTTGACTCAAAACTTCATGATCACAATAACTGAGTAACGTGTAAGAATTTGCAGATCTGGCACCATACCCATTTATAAATGTTACATTTCCCTGAAATTTAACTTCCTTGTATGTAACAGATTACAGCAGTTTCAAATATAGTTTCTGCTTCATAATGAAAAAAGTGCTGTTAATGTAAGCATAATCATTTATGGAATAGTTTGTAGATAGCATAGCAATAGATGACCCCATAAAATCTGTTTCTCTGACATTTATTAACTTACTCCTGAAGATTATTTGTAGTGCAAGTGACATGATAAAACATTGCATAATTTTCAATGTAAATTTTTGTTCTTATTTATTATTTTGACTTCTAACAATTTCCAATTTTTTTCCTTTAAGAATCCTCCCACCTCCAGCACCCACTGTCTCTGTGACCACTACAATTTGTTCAATGCCTCTGTCATGAGAAACTGATTGAGAATAATGATGAGTAAAGTACAGAAGGGAGACAGAGGGTTTGGTGATGCGATGCAATGAGAACAACTTCTATCTCATCTTCAGCAAAACTAAAGAACTGATCATTGACTTTAGGAAGAAAGGAGAAGAACACACCCCCATCTACATCAACAGAACTGAGGTTGAGAGGGTGGAAAGTATCAAGTTCCTCGGAGTGATGATAACCGACAACCTGTCCTGGTATTCCTGTGTAGCTGCAATGGTCAAGAAGGCATAACAATGCCTCTTCTTCGTCTGGTGGTTCAGGAAATTCGGGTATTCCATAAGCACCCTCACAAACCTTTACAGATACACAATTGAAAGCATACTGTCCAAGTTCATTACGTCTTGGTACAGCAATTGCTCTGCCCAGGGTCGCAAGAAACTACAGATGGTGGTGTGCACGGCCCAGACCATCACAGGAGACAACCTTTTATCCATGGACTCCATTGACATGGCTCGCTGCCACGGAAAGGCTGAAAACATCAAAGACATTTTGCACATTGGTAATGATCTCTTACAATCTTTTCCATTAGGCAGATGATACGGAAGCTTGATCACATGTCCCAGCAGATTCAAAGACAGTTATTAGAGCATTGAATGGACTCTTTAGCCTCAAATAATGCTGAACTTGCTAATATTGCTCTTTCTTGTACACCCTGTACAATGTTACCTGTATGTCTCCATCTAAATCTTTTGTTCTGTATATCCTTGCTTACTATGATCTGTACTGCTCATAAACAAAGCTTTTCACTGTACTTCGGTACAAGTGACAATAAATAAAATCAATCAGATATTATTGCATGTTCATTGGTTGCACATGTTAATGGGGACTTCAATAGCATGAAAGCCCAGCACTATTTAAAGTCAGCTTGTAGCTCTTATAGGGAAGCATAATAATATCACTGGACTAGTAGTGCAGAACCCCATGCTAATGTTTTACGGAAATTGATTCATGGAAGTGGTGAAATTTGAGTTCCACTAAATCTGGAATTAAAAATTGGTCTTGAAGCTAACCTCGTTTCTATGATTTTAATGGTAACCATGTAACCATTGTTGGATGTCACAAAAAAACCTAGTTCATTAATATCCTTTGGAGACAGGAATTCTGCTGTAGTCTGGTTTTGCATACATGTGTTTAAAGATGTACAACAATGTGGTTGACTCTGAACTGCCTTCCGAAATGGGTCTAGCAAACTGCTTAGCTGTATCATACCACAATGCCGTCTAAAGAACAGAATGACTCTACTTGGACCACCTACTCTCAACCTAGTCACTGGAAATAACATTAAACACTGTCCTTACAAGACTTCCCTACCATCAAGTGGGGTCCAATTCGTACCATTCCTGAGTGGCTCTGTGCCACACACACTGTCCAGTGGAGATTAAATATCGTATTCATACTGAGGATGCCCTCCTTAGTGTTGTGTAGTATTACTACTATGCTAAATGGACACTTTGACTTGATCTAGCAACTCAAACTGGGCAGACATGTAGTGTTGACTATCAGCAACAAAACTGTATTCAACTATAATCTGTAACATCAGGGCATAGCATATCTCCAAGTGTATTAATCCAATTCTCAAGCTGGAAGATCAACCTGTTAATGAAGAATGCAAGAGGGCAGCGCAGAAACAGCACAAAGCATACTAAAAAATGAGGTGTCACCCTCATGAAGCTATAACACAAGACTACCTGCATGGCAAGTATCTCACCCTCAACAAGGGGATAGCCCAGCACATTATTGCAAAAAGCAAAGCTGAATCATTTACATCTATCTTCAGCAAGAAATGCTGAGCAGACGATTCATCTAAATCTCCTTCTGAGGTCCCCAGCATCACAGATACATTTCAATCAATTTGATTCACTCCATATGATATCAAGGAATGGCTGAAGTTAGTGAACACTGCAAAGGCTATTGTCCTTGACAACATTCTGGCAATCATTCTGAAGACTTGTGCTCCAGAACTAGTGGCAACTACTAGCCAAACTGTTCCAGTACAACTACCAACACTAGCACAATCCAGCCAATGTGGATAATTGCCGAGTATACCCTTAACGCAAAAGGCAGAACAAATCTAAACTGGACAAGTTTTGTTCTTTATGTCTTTGATCATCAGCAAAGTGATATAAATGGCCATCAACAGTACTCTCAAACAAAGGAGTAACCTGCAGACTAAAACTCAGATTGAGTTCAGAAGCACACTTAACTCAACACCTCGTTACAGCCTTGGTGCAATTAAAAAACAAAAAACTGAATTCCAGAGTTGTGGTGAAAGTGATTGCCCATGAAATTACGGCTGGATTTGATTGGAAGTGGCATTAAGAAGCCTTAGCAAAACAGGAGTCGGTGGGCTTCAGGGAATATTCTAACACAAAGGATAATGGCTGTGTTTGTTGGAAGTCAATCATCGCAGCTCCAGGGCATCAGTGCAGGTCAGAAACTAGGAACTCAGTGGCAAGTGGTGATCCCCACGCAGAGTAGGACTGGCAAGAGTGTCCACTTCCATCGGAATACCCTGCAATTCATATGCTCCACTTGCCACATTTTCTAATGATAAAACCAGTTGTAGGTTTGTTTGAAGTCCAGTTGGGCTTCAGCTAGTAAGCACTTTTGCACGGCCACATCGTTAATCCCAAAAACCAAATAGTTTCTCAGCATCTCATTAATGGTTAAACCAAAGTCACATGTTTCTGCCAGTCATCTTAACCTAATCAAAAATCCCAAAGGTTTTAATATCTGGTGGTTCAGAGAAAGTTAGGCTCCTAATAACCAAAAAAAGCAGCGGGTCCACAATCTGTCAGGGGAATTACTTGTTGCTGTTCACCTGCTCCAGTCATTTGCTTAGAGAAAATAACACATTCTTTCCACATAATGGACCCAGTCTTCAATGACAGAAGCAAATGAGTCAAACTTCCCAAATAATGGCATGATGCCAGGAGTGCTCAACCTAACTCACAGGTGACTGTTCCAAGCAAATTTCTTCAAGAGCGAGCTTTTCTCTCTGTCACTGAAATAACTCCACTGAGGCCAGTATCCCATCACCAATTCATCCTTTATTTACATGTGGAGAGACCTTGACACTGATCCAGCTCCCTCAGACCCAGTTCTCGGAGTGAACAGGATGTCTGACACTTATCTGTCAGCCAGATTAACAGCCCCAATCAGGGAACTCATTGAGGTCCACCTGGCTGACCTCATTACAATCACGACAAGTTCAGTTTAGGAAGTCTGGTCAGTTTGGATGGGTTGGGCCGAAGGGCCCGTTTCCTAGCTGTGTAATGCTATGTTTCTATCACACAACCATTTGATGAAGGAGCGGCTCTCCAAAAGCTAGTGTGCTTCCGATTAAACCTGTTGGACTATAACCTGGTGTTACTTGATTTTAAACTTTGTACACCCCAGTCCAACACCAGCATCTCCAAATCATGTTTCTATTATAGCACTGTTGAAAGGTTGGTCTGATAGCATCTTGGAAGACCTTATTGGTTATTCAGAGATGAATTGACAGCCCAAATGGTAAATTGTCCAAAGGAAATAGAATTATTATCTTTAAGGAATTGAAAGGAAAGATGCTAAAACATATTTATGCAAGAATTGAGTCATGTCTAAAGAAGAATGTGGTCTCCAGGCCAAGATTTTTTAAAATTTACTTGTGGGATATGGGTGCCACTGGCTGGCCAGCATTTTTTGCCTATCCCTACTTGCCCTTGAGAAGGGAGTGGTAAGCTACCTTCTTACACGGTGCAGTCCATGTCCTGTAGGTTGACGAACAATGCCATTAGGAAGGTATTTCCTGGATTTTGACACCGTGACACTGAAGGTGTGGTGGTATATTTCCAAGTCAGTATGGTGAAAGGTTTGGGGGGAATTTTCATGTCCCATGTATCTGCTGCCCTTGTTCTTTTGGATGGAACTGGTTGTGGGTTTGGAAGGTGCTGTCTAAAGTTCTTTGGTGAATTTCTGCAGTGCAGCTTATAGATGATACACCCTGCAGCATTGGGATGGAATGGATACTTCTGCATGTGCTGCCAATGAATCTACTTTGACTTAGATGATGTCAAGCTTCTTGAGGATTGTTGGAGCTGCTCCCATCCAGGCAAATGGGGACTATTCCATCTTATTCCTGTCTTATACCTTATAGATGGTGGACAAGCTTGGGGGAGTCAGGAGGTGAGTTGCTCGCTACAGTGTTCCCAGCCTCTGACCTGCTCTTGCAGCCAGTGCATTTCTGTGGCAACTGGAATTTTTGATTAATGGTAATCCCCAGGATGTTGATCATGGAAATTCAGTGATGGTAACACCATGGAATATCAAAGAGTTCTGGTTGGATTGTATCTTATTGGAAATAGTCATTGCCTGGCATTTGTGTGGCACCAATGTTACTTGCCACTTGTCAGCTCAAGCCTGAATATTGTCCAGATATTGGGGCATTTGGACACATAATGCTTCAGTGTGTAAGTAGTTGCAGATGGTGCTGAATATTGTGCAATCATTGGTGAACATCTCCACTTCTGACGTTATGATGGAGAGAAGGTTATGATGAAGCAGCAAAAGATTATTCCATCCATGATACTCTCCTGAGGAACTCCTGTAGAGATGTCCTGGAGCTGAGATGGCTGACCTCCAATAACCACAATCAGCATCCGATGTGCCAGCTATGACTCCAACCAGCAGAGAGTTTCCCCCAATTCCCATGGATTCCAGTTTTGCCAGGACACCTTTATGTCACACTCGGTCAAATGTGGCCATGATATCAAGGGCTGCCACTTATATCTCATCTTTGGAATTCAGCTTTTTTGTCTGTGTTTGAACCAAGCCTGTTATGAAGTCAGGAGGAGAAAGTGAGGTCTGCAGATGCTGGAGATCAGAGATGGAAATGTGTTGCTGGAAAAGCGCAGCAGGTCAGGCAGCATCTAGGGAACAGGAGAATCGACGTTTCGGGCATTAGCCCTTCTTCAGGAAACTGAAGTCAGGAGCTGAGTGGCATTAGCAGAACCCAAACTGGCTGTCAGTGAGCAGGTAAATAGCAAAATCAAGAATCACATCAACCAGTGCAGTGCCTGTAACAAGTACTAAGCTTAGCAACTAGAGAGCCGCTGATTACACATGACATCTCAGGTAGACCATGGAACAAGCTGGGAGTGAAAGTGTTCACACTTGCAGGGACCGATTAAATTGTCATGATCAACTACTATTCTGAAAATTATTTATTAGCTAAATTTGTGAATGTCAAAGAATTGTGCTGTGTAAATGGCTGATAAGATGACGTGAAAGTGGTGAACAGCAAAATCAAGCTAAAACTGAGGCTAAGTTTTATTAAAAAAAGAGTCTTGCCTCTTTCCGGAGTGATGTAGGCAAGTGTTAATGAGTTAATTGATCAAACCTACAAATCTATTAATATTGTATGAAACCAATTTACTCTCATGCCAAGCCACAAATCTGTTTTAAGAGAAATGAGCAAGGCTACAGGAAATCCTTACAAACCCCGATCCCTGGCGCTGTGAAGCAGCCGTACTAATCACTGATCCACTGTGCCACCCTTACATATGTTAAAAAATATATAAAATACAAATTTTGCATGACTATAATCCCAACTGAGCTGACAATGCATCAACTGCCACTCTCTTGGTAGTCATGATCATAATGCACTGGGAACTCTGAGGATATTAAAATCTTTCATGTTCTCAGGCCAGCTCCAAGTCTGGTCTTGCTGAGAGAGTTGCCTTAAAGCTTCCTTTAAAAAGCTAGGTGCAGTAAAAATCTACCCACTGGTTTGACCATTCCCATGAACCTCTGTGTGTTCCCTCATGATGGGAACTCTTTTCTCTCACTTTCTGTGGCTCATTACTTCCACAATGTTGAAAACGTTGTTGTAGGTTTATAGAATTTGACTTTCTTATTTAGTGTAAAACTTACATCTTATACAGCATGGAATACCTCCTTTGCCAGTTGCTCATGTTCTTTTTTCAACCAATAATATAATAAATGACTTCCAATCATGACCAGTTCAGTTTAGGAAACCAGATCAGTTTGGACATGTTGGGATGAAGGGCCCATTTCCAAGCTGTATGATTCTATGTCTCTATCACAGCACTGATGAAAGGATGGTCTGACAACATCTTGGATACACCTGTTGGAAGACTTTATTGGTTATTCAGAGAAGAATTGACAGCCCAAGATGGTAAATTGTACAAAGGAAATAGACTTATTTTCCTTAAGGAATTGAAAGAAAGATGCTAAAACATATCTATGCAAGAATTGAGTCATGTCTAAAGAATAAATGCTTGGCTCTCCTGGCCAAGCATTTTTAAAAAAACATTTGCTTGTTGGATGTCGGTGTCACTGGCTGGCCAGCATTGATTTCCTATCCCTACTTTCCCTTGAGAAGGAGGTGGTGAGCTGCCTTCTTAAACAGCTGCAGTCCATGTGCTGTAGATTGACCCACAATGCCATTAGGAAGACATTTCCCAGATTTTGACCCAGTGGCAATGAGGGTATAGTGATATATTTCCAAGTCAGTATGGTGAAAGGTTTGGAGGGGAAGTTGCAGGATAAAATGGCTGACAGAGCCGCACAATATGGTTTCTGCATTGCTAAATTAGATTAGACAAAATGATTCACTGTGTCATCTCTAAAACTATGTAAATAATTAACCACTAGAACCACCAGCATGAAGAGGTAGATGGATAAGATTATGAAATACTAACCACACTGTGCAAGCTATGGGTCTTTTTAGAGGGAAATACTAATCACACTGTGCAAGCTATGAGTCCTTTTAGAGGGAAATACTAATCACACTCTGCAAGCTGCGAGCCTTCGTAATGATGACCTAATCATTATGACTTAACCTGTTCAAAAATCAAAATCATTGGTTTAACCATCTATCAATGAAGTGATAACATGCACTGATTCGTTGTTACTATGCGATCATGTTCCATGTCTGACTAGTGTACAATGTATATAAAGCTTATGCAAACTCTGTAAAGTTGTTAGATTCTTTTGATTGCCAAGAAGTTTTCATGCTTCTGGGCAAATCAGAGTCTGCCAACCCAACGCTGCAACATACAATAAATGATTGCTTGTATGTTTGACAAGGAGTCATTTACAGGTGTGTTTAATGACCGATCGCGAAACTGAGAGACCCCTACCCGGGGGTTCAGAAATCTTCATTTGGTACCGTGACTCGACTCAGTACGGACAGACCGTCGACAGTGGTGTAAGTGCCTTGAGTCCTCCACAATTAGGTATTGAGGAATCGGACACCCAGACGTGAGTATTTCCCCCTCCATTTGGTTTTCCTCTCACTTATTTTGGGGTGGGCTCGACCCTTCGCTGACTTTGGTCTTGATCCAAACTGACAAATTATCGATCACAGAAATCTACATCTATAAAAGTTTTGACGCAGATTTCTAATTAACAGTTAAAAAAAAAAGGAAGGCTTAATGATTATAAGTTTAGCATTATATGTGGTGTCTAAATTGAGACACAAAAAGATGGTAGGAGGGCTGATATGGTATTGGAAAGTGATATTTCTCTTTGGAGGGTCGACAGTAGGGATCCTGACGAATAGATTGGGATCGGGGACTGGGGACAGGGCAAGTAAGTCATGTACTGATAGAGAGGAATAACATACTTCTGACTCAGGGGTGAAGAGTGTCCTGTGGACCTGTATAAATAAGTTGTCTGTGGATTGAGGAGTTTCCCCTATCAGGCTTCTCATCCTGCAAAAAGTGATGGTGCTCCCGGGCCTCCTTAAAACATTTACCAAAGGAACGGGTTTGATCATTTCTATCTTCACTAGGCTTATGTCTGCAGGTAAAATCAAAAGACAGGTTTGGTAATGACATGGTAATTTCTACTGTCCAGATGGACCATATGGTCACTCTAATGTAAAAGTTCATTGCAATAATCAACCTTAATAAAGCCTATGTGTGTGTGTGTGTGTGTGTGTGTGTGTGGGTGTAGTGAGTGCAACACTTTCTCACACTCACAACCCCCAACCCAGACAGACAGACAGACAGACAGACAGACACACAGACAGACAAAGACCCACATGCACACATATATTTTGTGCGGTGAATTTGTACTTGCAGGATTACATTGTACTTTGCTCAAAAACTGCATGCATTCATGTAGAACTCTGAGCTCAAAAACTGCATAAATTTATGTAAAACTCTGTTATCTCACTTTTTAGATTAGAATCAATCTAAACATCATGGCATAGACAGAGAACACAGGGGGCCAACACCTTCAACATAATGTCTAGCTATCACCATTGTTAACAGCTAACTCGAGAATGCAACTTTTTTAAAAAAAGGTTTTGTGATTTACACATGAAAGAAGTGTAACTATCACTGTATTCTAACAGATGAAAGGCTTAACAGACAATCAATTTTTCGATGTATAATTTCAGTTACATCTCACTGTAAAATTTTGCAATAAATTCTGTGTTAGGATCGAGCCCTCCACTATCACCTGATGAAGGAGCATCGCTCCGAAAGCTAGTGTGCTTCCAATTACATCTGTTTGATTATAACCTGGTGTGGTGTGATTTTTAACTTTGTACACCCCAGTCCAACACCGGCATCTCCAAATCGTAAAATTTGTATGTATGTAATTGAAGAAAACATAAATCAATATAAATTTGGGAAGAAAATCTTGTGTTTGAGGATAGAGTTAATATGAATTCCACTTGTATATTTTCCTGCATTGCAGACTAATGAAACCACATTAAAAACTTGTCCAGAATTAAATAATGAAACAGGAAAAGTTAGAGAGTGTGTGTGTGTGTCAGAGAGAGCAGTTTGTTTCCTTTCAGCCTGTAGAAAATTTAACTCTGTTGTCTGGTTTGAATGCACATTTGTTTATTAGTGTTTGAATGCTTGTGTATTGTTCTCTGGAGCTCCAAACATAAAATAATTGTCTTGATTAAAGACATTGTAATTTACACATTTAAATTTGATTTGAAAACTGTATTTTAAAGATTTTAATTTGCTTTAAAAAGTCTTTTAATATTGTGTTGTCATATATGTTGAAACATTCATCTGTTTTAAACTGTTTTGAAAATAAGAAATTATGGGAAATTATATAGATTTGACCATTGAGAAAGATTATTCTTTGCGAGCATTATGTGATAAATATCCAGAAAAAGCCCAAAGTTTTAGACAATTGTCTGGTGACCCAAACAAAAAAATTGGGGTTTGGGAGGTCTGAAGAACTTAGACATGGTAAAGTCAGCCCAACAGCAAATTTGGTGAAAAATTATGAGCTCAAAAACTAAAGAATTAATTGGACTTTGGCATCAATATTGTCAGGAACTTAAAGATAATTCTTTACTAGCTTCTTGGTATGAAAATGCTACTAAATTGGGCAACAAATTGACCAAAGGGGGTATTCTTAAACTGGTTGAAGTTCTTAAAAAGAAATGTGCATATGAGAAAAGGTTACAATCTGAGAGATCTCTATGTAAATGTAATGACAAGATGAAAGAACTGTGCAGTTCAATGGTTGGCCTTAAATTAATGAGGGAGATTTTGAATATGCGGATCTTAATTATTGGACATCAATAATTCAAAAAGGGGGAAGTGAATCTTCATGGAAGGTCCCATCAAATTCCATTTAAGTCAAAAGACAATGTAGGTCAGTGGGGATACTGTTGATAGTCAACTAGGACTCACTGCTGAGGTGACACCATACATGGGAAAGCATCAAAACAGTCAAGTCTGCAAGTGACAGCAGTATAATGCATGTGGTGCCAATGAATATACTTTGACTTAGATGGTGTCAAGCCTCTTGAGGGTTGTTGGAGCTGCACCCATCCAGACAAATGGGGACTATTCCATCTCATTCCTGTCTTATGCCTTATAAGGTAGACATGCTTGGGGGAGTCAGGAGGTGAGTTACTTGCAACTGTGTTCCCAGCCTCTGACCTGCTCTTGTAGCCAGTGCATTTCTGTGGCAACTGGAATTTCTGATTAATGGTAACCCCCAGGATGTTGATAGTGGGGATTCAATGATGGCGGCACTATTGAATATCAAGGGGTGCTGGTTGGATTGTCTCTTATTGGAAATGGTCATTGCCTGCCATTTATGTGGAACAAATATTACTTGCCACTTGTCAGCTCAAGCCTGGATATTGTCCAGATCTTGTAGTATTTGGACATGGAATGCCTCAGTATCTGAGGAGTCACAAATGGTGCTGAACATTGTGCAATCATTGGCAATCATTCCCACTTCTGATGGAGGGAAGGTCATTGATGAAGCAGCGAAAGATGATTCCATCTAGGATACTACCTTGATGAGATGTCTTGGAGCTGAGATGGCTGACCTCCAATAACCACAATCATCATCCGATGTGCCAGGTATGACTCCAACTAGCAGAGTTTCCCATTGTTTCCAGTTTTGCTAAGACACCTTGATGTCACACTCGGTCGAATGTGGCCATGGTGTCAAGGGCTGCCACTCATATCTCATCTTTGTAATTCAGCTTTTTTGTCCGTGTTTGAATCAAGGCTGTTATGAGGTCAGGAGCTGAGTGGCATTAGCAGAACCCAAACTGGCCATCAGTGAGCAGGTAAATAACAAAATCAAGAATCACATCAACCAGTGCAGTGCCTGTAACAAGTACTAAGCTTAGCAACTAGAGAGCTGCTGATTACACATGACATCTCAGGTAGACCATGGAACAAAGTGGCAGTGAATGTGTTTATACTTGCAGAGACTGATTAAATTGTCACGATTGACTACTATTCTGAAAATTATTTATTAGCTAAATTTGTGATTGTCATATAATTGTGCAGTATAAATGGCTGATAAAATGACGTGAAAGTGGTGATCAGCAAAATCAATCGAAAACTGAGTTTAAATTTCATTAAAAACAAGAGCCAAGTCTTTTTCCAGGGTGATATAAGCAAGTCTTAATGAGTTAATTGATCAAACCTACATGGAAAAAAATGATGAAAAAGTACCTTAAGCTTAAAGAAATTTCCACAAGTCTCTAATACTAGGAACGCCCATTGTGTTGCATTGTAAGTCAAACTAGCATAAACAAAAGTCTATTAATGTTGTATGAAACCAATTTACTTTCATGCCAAGCCACAAATCTGTTTTACGGGAAATGAACAAAGTGACAGAATTCCTTACAAACCCTGGTCCCTGGCTCTGAGGCAGCAGTACTAATCACTAATCCACCATGCCACCCTTACATGTGTTAAAAAATATATAAAACACAAATTTTGCATGACTATAATCCCAACTAAGCTGACAATGCATCAACTGCCACAATCTTGGGAGCTCATGATCATAATACAATAGGAACTCTGAGGATATTAAAATCTTTTGTGTTCTCAGTCCAGCTGCATGTCTGGTCTTGCCTAGGGAGTTGCCTTAAAGTGTCCTTAGTAAACATCTACCCACTGGTTTGACCATTCCCATGAACCTCTGTGCCTTCCTTAGTGATGGGAACTCCCTTCTCTTGTTTTCTGTGTTTCATTGCTTAAACAATGTTGAAAAACTTTTTGTAGGTTTATAGAATTTGACTTTCTTATTTAGTGTTAAACCTGCGTTATATAGAGCATGGAATAGCTCCTTTGCCAATTGATCACGTTCTTTTTTCAACCAGTGATAGATCAAAATATCATTAATATTAGCATTAAATGCCTTCCACTCCTTCTAAGGTATTTTAAATTGACCTTTAGAACGATTCTTGCGCAGATGTGATGATTGAGAGTATGTAATTTGATTTGATTTGACTTATCATTGTCACATGTGCCTACGTACAGTGAAAAATTTTGTTTTGCATGTAGTACAAGCAGATCATACCATACAATGTGCATCAATATAATGGAACAGAGTGAAGAATACAGTATTATAGCTGCAGAAAAGGTGCACAAAGAATGAGATCAACATTAAACTTAAAATTTGAGAGATCATGCCAAAGTCTAACAATAGTGGGGAATCTGTTCCTGAATCTTTTGGTACGTGTGTTTAAGCTTTTGTATCTTCTGCCCGATGGAAGAGATTATAACTGGGGTAGGAGGGGTCTTTGATTATGATGGCTGCCTTTCCGAGGCAGGGAGAAGTATATATGGAGGCAAAGGTTTGAAGATTGGCTTGTTTGATGGACTGGGCTGTGTTTCTTACAGTCCTGAGCAGAGTAGTTGTTGTACTAAGCCTTGATGCATCTAGATGAAATGCTTTTTCTGGTGCATCTATCAAAATTTGTAAGAGTCTTTACAGACATTCTGGGTTTCCTTAGCCTCCTGAGGAGGTGGAGGTGTTGTGCTTTCTTGACTGTCATATCAACAAATAGATATTTAATTCCCAGTCCTTATCCCTTTGCAATCACATTTCTGTCAACATCATACCTGCCAATTTCAATCTGTACTGCAAGGTCATTTTCCTGTTTTGTACAATGTGTGCATTTAGGCACAACAACATCAATCCTGCATTGACTGCTCCTCTTCTCATCGTTGTCTCCTCAACTGCTGTTCCTCAAGTTGGATTCCTGAGCTTTTCCAAACTCTCTGTTTTATTATTTGTTGTGGAAACTTTAATAAGCTCTCTTGAGCCTTAACCCCCTTTAACTTTTTCCATAGTTTTCCATGCAATTGAATCAATCCCCCCTATTTAAGTTAAAGCCCAATCCACAGCCCAAGATATGTGATTCTCCAGTACTCGGGTGTCAGCATGATTTATGTGCCCATCCCATCAGAACAGCTCCCTCCTTCCTCCGTACTGGTGCCAATGCTCCATTCCAATCCCTCATCAATCTTTGAGTCATGCACTTACCTCTTTAATATTGTTGACCTTGTGTCAATATCTGTCTTGTGAGTGATTGAAAATTTTGGCCTATCTTTCTCCAGCCACAGATGCTATCTGATCTTCTGATTATTTCTAGCATTTTCTGTTTTTGTCAAGAGTATGAAATTAGTCTCATTAGCATATTTTAACAAATAGCATACTATGAATTAATCATTAAATGAAAAACTGCACTCTTAACAATTTAGAATATTCTAAGCAATAATCTGTGGAATACAAATATAGATAATGTTCTATTGTTCTCACAAACAATGTGTAAAACTAGCAATAGGGATAATTATCCTCTCCCACGAGCTACCTGAAGTGAGAGCGGGATTCTGAAAGCTTCTGTTTTGAAATAAACATGTCATACAAAACCTGGCATCTTGTGCTTTTTGACAATGGGTTAAGGATTAGATACTATAATTGAGTGCCTGTTTTACTTTATTATCAAGAATCGATTTATTGCCTCAATGTCAAAGTTATATGTAGGATAATACACTTGTTTTGATTAACTACTGCAGAAATAATTTACACTGATGATGCATGACATTAATTCTCCAGGAGAGTTAGTGGATTACTAAGGATAGACATCACACAAAAAAGCAATTTCAGAGTCATTCATTGGTCATGAATTAGACTGGGTCATTTGGTAACTTCCTATGTAAACAAGTCTTTACTGACCTGCTGAAAGTTATTGTATCTGGAAATCATATTATTTAGCAATCTTATTAATTTTGTTTAACAGGGCAAGTTTTCTGACAGCTATTACCAAGTGTGAAAGTAGTTTAGTGGTAGTGTCACTGAAATCCCATTATGATAGATGGTCAAATTTTAATGTGACAATATCGGAGACTAAAAACTTCTTAATGGTCACCCTATAACTATTGTCAATTGTTATAAAAACCCATCTGATTCAGTTGCCATTTTTACCCGATCTGCCTTATATGTTACTCCAGTTCCAAAGCAACTTGGTGACCTTTAACTGTCTTCTGGCAATTACAGATGAGCAATAAAAACCCGTTTAGTTAGCAACGTTAACACCCCATGAGCAGTTACAGAAGAATCTAAGGTCTGTGATGAATGATCTCTTAAAGCAGCATTCATTAAGCTAAATTGTCAGACTAATCCAAATAACTGAGTAAATTAACCAATTGGAAATCCCCTCGTTGATACCTGTCAAAAAACAATTTCCTCTTGTGAAGTTATTTATATCGAACTCTATGATGTAGATCACTGCATTGTTTTGAAACTGAACCAGAGAAAAGAAGTGATAGAGTGCAATATGAGGTAAGAACTAAATTCTTTCATAAACTATATAAATGCAGTTTTCACTTTACCATTTGAAAACATTTCATATTCTTGTTTCTATTAATCAATACTATTTTTACTAATCATATTAGTTCTACTTTCAAAAAGGAAATCTTCTGAACAATGTAGTTTATTGGAACATTGGAAATTGGTTAATATTGTTGCTAATTGAAATGGTGAATTGTCATCTTAACTATGTTGTCAGTACCTTTCAGAGTAGAACACTCTGTGGCAATTTTCAGTGGATTGGAAATTGTCAATATCTATAATGTATGATCATTCCTCCAGATTACAGGCAATGTAGGAAAGTCAAAACTGTTATTAATATCTTTAGGTATTTGTATCTTTGGCTTTAATAAGTTATTTAATAAGTTTAATTCATTTAATGTGATTTAAAATAAGACGTAACTTTATCTACAATTTTTAGGCAATTTATGTTCAGGTGGGTAATGCACAAAATCCACTCACCCACATTATCTGAAAGATTTCAGTGCAATTTTGCGTGAGTCCAGCAGCTGGCATCTAATTTCAACATTGCTGGAGCTCTGGGCGTAGAAGGAGATTCAAGCAGTGCTGCTAATGGCCTGTGGTACAGGCAACATGTTTGTTCTTAAAAGCAGCCTACCTTTAGGCAAGGATGGAAAAAGATTGCTGTTATGGAAACTCTGGGCTGCTTTTGACGGCCTGAGCAATGTCACTTGCAGCAGTAGCTTAAGGAGAAAAAGAGAAGCAACATCACAATAGTAAAGAGTATGGACTGTCACTTGGTCTGGCATTTGGAGCCCACAAGCTCAGAGTCTGCTGCCACATTTGTTTAGAGGATAGTTTTTGGGGTTATTATCAACACGTGATGAGTTGCCTAGTACAAACGAATTGCAACCTTACTATAGTAAAGGACAGTTTGTTAGTCAGCTGATCAGAAGGCAAAGTGGCAAGTAAGTAC
This sequence comes from Chiloscyllium plagiosum, assembly GCF_004010195.1. Classification (NCBI taxonomy): domain Eukaryota; kingdom Metazoa; phylum Chordata; class Chondrichthyes; order Orectolobiformes; family Hemiscylliidae; genus Chiloscyllium; species Chiloscyllium plagiosum. Next base: position 85,058,614 of record NC_057714.1, on the reverse strand, counting down.
TACTGTAAAGATCTCAAATGTGCATCTCGATGAGGCAGCATGCAGGAGAGCACTGAATGGCTTTGGTGTAATGGTTAGCCTTTGAGGCAGTCTTCTGTCATAGTCAAGGACCAGTGTGGAACTTGGAGCTTATCCTTTCCTCAGCCTTTCATACTCTAACTCTTTGCAGTGCTTCACTTGCAGAGGCAGTGGAATGTTCACTTGCTCTCCTAATATCTGGTTCAGCCTTTTGGCAAACTGGCCCCCTGCTCTTCTACAAAGATATGTAAACACTGACAAAAATGGCAAACTCTATTACTTTCAGAAACTTGCCAACAAGAAAAAGTTTGAATTTTATTTTGCTGCATTTGAAATGCTGCTGCAGGGTCCATGTAGAGTAGGCAATGTAGGCATTACTAGAGTTTGCACTGTTCCAACTTAGCATCCTGGGGCCTCAGTAATGAGTCACTTGAAGGTGGTTGTGCACAAAGGAGGCAAGTCCAGGTGCCCATTTCAATGGAGAATGTGAATTGTGCAAATACAACATATGCTGTGCAATCTACCTCTGAGGGAACAATGTAGGGTGGCATAGTTCCACTCCACAAACAAATTTCTCATCCAATTAGAAATGATAGTGAAGACAGGACAGTGTTGTATTGTTGCTGCAATATGTGGAGTCCAAAGTGATCCATCCATAGTAAATGTTGTATCTCAAAGAACTTTGGATTGAAGTTGAGGAGCCATTGTGCCACATCAGGGAAGAGGAAAGCTACTGGACACTTTGCTTTAGAGGCAGACAAATCCCTCAGACCATGTAATTCAAAATGATGTGTCATCAGGGACATGAGGTTGTAACTGCAGATAAGAAAGGTATGGTGACCCTACAGTGCAGATAGAGGCCATTTGGCCTTTCAGGTTCTCACCAACCCACTGAAGAACATCCCACCCAGATGCACCCCCCCTCCCTGGGTTTGTTTTTAACCATGGCTAATCCACCTAACATGCATATTCTGGACAATATAGGGCAATTTAGCTTGGACAATCCACCTAGCTTGCACATCTTTGGACTGTGGGAAGAAACTGGAGCACCCAGAGGAAACCCATGCAGACATGGGGAGAACATGGAAACTCCACACAGACAGTCACCCTGGAATCGAACCTGGGTTCCTAGTGCTGTGAGGCAGCAGTGCTAACCACCAATTCCCATCCTCAGTTGTCCAACAGTTACAGGATTCTTGCAAGCTGTATGGATGAGGTTGGGGACTGCAGGGAGGATGAGCAAACTTACCATTGAACCTTGGTACGGGAAGCCATTCAAGTTGGAGGAGAAAATAGGAAGATAATAATAGTGGGTTAATGTAGAATTAGGGAGACAACTACTGTTCTCTGCAGCCCTGAATGGGTGTCTAGAAGGCCCAGTTCCAAGATTAAGGACATCTCCTTGAGGCTGAAGACAATCTTGAAGTAGGAGAGGAGGGATCAACTGTCATCATCACATTGGTACCAATGACATTAATAAGATTCACACAACACCAGGTTATGGTCCAACAGGTTTATTTAGAAGTACAAAGCTTTCAAATTGTACTGCTGCCTGATGAAGTTGCTTCTTCATCAGGCAGCTAGTGGAGCAGGATCATGGGGCACAGAATTTATAGCAAAAGATCACAGTGTCATACAATTGATGCAATATATTGAACAAACCTAGAGTGCTGTTAAGTCTTTCATCTTTTAGAATGGGTTGCAGGTTTTGACTCATCAATATGTAAATCCCAGAACTTCTTTCAAGTTGCATTCCTAAGATAACTTAAGGTGACATTTCAGCTCTGACAATGCATTAAAAGCATGAGGTTAGAGTTTGTATGTATTCCAATCTTGAGTCAGACTGCTTCTATTTCCAAAGTAGGGATTTATAAAATGTCACATGGATTGACTGTCTACAAATTATGTGCTTTTTGAACAAAGTGGAATTTATCTGCAAATACATTTCTGCAAATGCACATTCACCCTGTAGACTTCTATGTGTGTGCTTTTGAACAAAATAGAATGTATCTGCATCGAAATAGAATGCATCAGTTATATGATATTATGATCTTTTGCTATAAATTCTGTGTCTTACAATCTTGCTCCTCTAGCTACGTGACAAAAGAGCAGCACTCTGAAAGATTGTATTTGCAAATAAACCTGTTAGACTATAATCTGGTGTTATGATTTTTAATTTTGTCCACCCCAGTCTAACACTGGCACCTCCACCTCATTAATAGGACTGGATAGGATATGCTGCTGAAAGATTTTGAACAGGTAAGAGCTGAATTATGAAACAAAACCTCCCAGTCGACAATCTTTAGATTTTTACCTGAGGAATGAGCAAATTGGCATAGCATAAATAAGGAATTATTTGTGTTGCTCAAAGATGGGAGTGGGTATCATTTTGTGGACACTGGCACGATCATTGGGTGGAATGTATCTGTTCTGGTGGAAGGGGCTTCACTTGAACCAAGTTGGGATATTGTCCTGGTGAATCAAATAACTAGAGCTGTGGAGAGAGCTTTCAAACTAATTTGAGAGGAATGGGGTGGGGAAGGGAGCAGAGACAGATAGGAGAGGGGAAATTAAGGTTTACAAAACAAGAGGATATAGCAGTATTACTGGACAGCTATATAGATAATGATACCCGGAATGAAACAGAATGGGACTTTATTTGAATGTGTGGAGTATTCAGACCAAAATAAATGAATTAACAGCACAAGTATAGGTTAATGGGTATGATGTTGTTGCCATTATGGAAGCATGGTAACAAGTAGATTAAAGCTTGAAACTAAATATTCAGAGGTATGAGATTTTTCAATAGGGTAAGCCTGGTGGAAAGGATTGTGAGGTAGCAACATTAGAACAGAATAGAATAAGTTCGATAGCAAGAAATGATCTTGGATCAAAAGACTTAGAATCCCTATAGGTGGAAGTAAGAAATAAAAGGGTGATTTTAATTTTCTTGTAGATTGGGATAGTCAAATTGGCTGAGGTAGCCACAAGGACTAATTCATAAAATGTGTTCATGTTAATTTCTGAGGACAATATGCATGTAAATCCTAGTCCCGGTGCATAAATCTCTTCTAAGTTCAGCAGATAATAATGAAGGCAAATTAAATGTTGGGCTTTATTTCAGAGAGAATGGAGTACAAAAAAAGTAATGATATTTTGCAAAACAAATATACAAGGCACTAGTGAGACCACAACTGGAATACTGTGAACAGTTTTGGTCCCCTTATCTAAGGTACATATATTGGCATTGGGAGCAGTCCGGGTTCAGGGGGTTTATACCAAATATGGAGGGACTGTCTTATGATGAGATGTTGAGTAGGTTGGGCCTGTGCTCATTAGAATTTAAGAGAATGAGAGGAAACTCTTTTGAAATATTCAAGATTTTTAGGAGATTTGACAGCATGGATACTGAAAGGCTGTTGGAGAGTCTAGGACCAGAGGGCATAATCTCAGAATAAGGGTTCACACATTTAAGCCAGTGATAAGAAGGAATTTCTTCTGAGAGTAGTGAATCTGTGGAATTCTTTACATCAGAGGACTGTCAAAGTTGTCCACTAAGTATATTCAATGCACAGAGGCAATAAGGGACTCGAAGATTATGGGGAAAAGGCAGGATGGTGGACTTGAAGATGATTACTTACAGTGTGGAAACAGGCCCTTCAGCCCAACAAGTCCACACCGACCCGCCGAAGCGCAACCCACCCATTCCCTTACATTTACCCCTTCACCTAACACTACGGACAATTTAGCATGGCCAATTCACCTGACCTGCACATCTTTGGACTGTGGGAGGAAACCCACGCAGACACGGGGAGAATGTGCAAGCTCCACACAGTCAGTCACCTGTGGTGGGAATTGAACCTAGGTCTCTGGCGCTGTGAGGCAGTAGTGCTAACCACTGTACCACCGTGCCGCCCACAGATCAGATCAACAATGATTTAATCAGAAGACGGAGCAGACCTGAAGGGCTGAATGGCCTATTTCTACTTCTGTTTTATGGTTTACGGTTGTTCATACACAAAGACAGATATTCAAGGTAATCCTTCCTACGTCTGTCAGATATCCATTATGTCAACCTGTGGCTTATATTTCCTTGAAGCTCTGTGTGTAACCTGTAGAATATTGGGTCACTTATGACTCATAAAATTAAGCAACTTACTCCAGAACCCCCACAAAACAATGATTCAGTCTGTTTGTGTTTGATATATACCTTGTGTTTGCCAGCCTGGGAAGCTAGTATGGGAGCTATCCTTACAAGGGAGAAAGAGAAAGCACTCTACCCACAGTATTTAATACATTTCTTGGAAGATTTTACAAAATGATTACTGTGACTTCTTATAGAGTACAGCTCCACAGTTGATAAAGTATTCCTGTTCTTTAGGTAACTGAGCTACCGGAGGTCTTGCCACCAGTGAATTGGCCCAGCATCAGACCTATTTTGAGGACCCCTCCTAACAATGCTTCCCAGCCTTTCCTGGCCACACCTCCAATTTCAACTTATTTCCCCTTTTCCGAGGGGACAATAAAATCTTATCTGAATTATCTAACCTATCTCAACATCCAAGCATAGAAAAGAAACAGAAATTGGGAGCAGTGTTAGGCCATTCAGTCCTACAGACCTGGTCTGCCATTCAATATGATCATGGGTTGATTATCAGCTCAGTACCCTGTTCCCACTTTCTCCCCACAGTCTTTGATCTCTTTGGCCCTAAGAGATATACCTAACTCCTTAATGAAAACATTTAATGCTTTGGCCTCAATCGCTTTCCAAGGCAGAGAATTCCACAGGGTCACCATTCTCTGGATGAACAAGTTTCTCATCTTGTCAGTCCCAAATTACTGTTCTTATACAGTATCTTTTAGTCTGTTTCCCTTGATTCGGAACCCTTGGGTCACCAGAAACAGCCTTCCTCTGTTCACTCTGTCTAGCCCTGCAGGATTTCACGGGTTTCTGAGAATCCTCTCATTCTTTTAAATTTCAGTGAGTACAGTCTGAACTGATCCAACCTTTGTTCTCTTTTTCAATAGAAAAATGGAAAATAAAGGTGAAGAAATAGCAATCGTTGGAATAGGATGCAATTTTCCTGGAGGTAAATAGATAAGGATTGGAATTAAACATTTATTAATGTTATCGTAATTATCATTATTAAGCATTCAAGACTAAGAGATTTTCTTCTAATGTTTGGGTGTAAAGAACTACATACAACAGCAAATTGAAGAAAATTATGTGAAGCTAATTATATACCCATAATGAGATTGCCTCATTTTCTATCCACTTATTTTGATAAGGTTTGGTACACCTCCCCCTGCTGCATTACTATCGACATGTGACCCTGGTCATTCATTATACCCATGTTTAATATGAGAAACAAAGATTTGGAAATTTTTAATATGTATATTCTAATCTGCATGAGAAAACTAACTAGAATGTGAACACAAACCAAACCAAACTATTCTTTCCTGACCCTTAAGTGCACCTGCGTTTTGATATTCTGGCACTTCTCCAATATGCAAACAGAGGACCTTCATCCCAAAAGGTTATTCACTTTCAATTGTGCAGAACACCATGAATCAAATGAATTGGTGCATTTTTGCTGCTCTAGTGATTTCAAAGGATAGAATAAGAATTTGATGACTGTGATGCAGGCTGTTGTTTATTATTTTCATGATCTGATAACTGCAATTTGAATAGCAACCCAATGTTAGAGGCATTGTTCAAAGGCTGAGTACAACAGCTGGAGTTGACATTCCTGTTAATATCACTTCTCAGAACAGCAATTGATGCCAAACTACACACAACATGTTTTAGAGAATCATGGCACAGAGGAGAAACCACCATAGCACACCATGGCATTTTCCTCCAGGAGCCAATGGCATTGGAGGAGAATATTCTTAGACCCATGACCTTTATAGAATTATACAGTCATAGAGATGTACAGCATGGAAACAGACCCTTCAGTCCAACCCGTCCATGCCAACCAGATATCCCAACCCAATCGTGTTCCACCTGCCAGCACCCAGCCCATATCCCTTCAAACCCTTCCTATTCATATACTCATCCAAATGTATCTTAAATGTTGCAATTGTACCAGCCTCCACCACTTTCTCTGGCAGCTCATTCCATACACGTACCACCCTCTGTGTGAAAAGGTTGCCCCGTAGGTCTTTCCTCTCTCACCCTAAACCTATGTCCTCTAGTTCTGGACTCCCTGACCACAGGGAAAAGACTTTGCGTATTTACACTATCCATGCCCCTCATAATTTTCTAAACCTCTATAAGGTCACCCCTCAGCCTCCAGTGCTTCAGGGAAAACAGACCCAGCCTTTCAGCCTCTCCCCATAGCTCAAATCCTCCAAACCTTTCAAGTTTCACAACATCTTTCTAATAGGAAGGAGACCAGAATTGCACGCAATATTCCAACAGTGGCCTAACCAATGACCTGTACAGCCGCAACATGACCTCCCAACTCCTGTACTCAGTACTCTGACCAATAAAGGAAAGCATACCATACACCTTCTTCACTATCCTATCTACCTGCGACTCCACTTTCAAGAAGCTATGAATGGTTACAGGCCTCCAGTCTGAAAAACAAACCTCCATCACCACCCTCTGTCTTCTACCTTTGAGCCAGTTCGGTATCCAAATGGCTTATTCTCCCTGTATTCCATGAGATCTAACCTTGCTAATCAGTCTCCCATGGGGAACCTTGTCAAACGCCTTACTGAAGTCCATATAGATCACATCTACTGCTCTGCCCTCGTCAATCCTCTTTGTTACTTCCTCAAAAACTCAATCAAGTTTGTGAGACATGATTACCCATGCACAAAACCATGTTGACTATCCCTAATCAGTCCTTGCCTTTCCAAATACATGTATATCCTGTCCCACAGGATTCCCTCCAACAACTTGCCCACCACCGACGTCAGGCTCACCAGTCTCTAGTTCCCTCGCTTGTCCTTACCACCCTTCTTAAACAGTGGCACCACATTAGCCAACCTCCAGTCTTCCGGCACCTCACCTTTGACTATCAATGATACAAATATTTCAGCAAGAGGTCCAGCAATCACTTCTCTAGCTTCCCACAGAGTTCTAGGGTACACCTGAACAGGTCCTGGGGATTTATCCACTTTTGTGCGGTTCAAGACATCCAGCACTTCCTCCTCTGTAATATGGGCATTTTTCAAGATGTCACTATCTATTTCCTTACAGTCGATATCCTCCATGTCCTTGCTGATCTTTGAGGGGCCCTATTCTCTCCCTAGTTACCCTTTTGTCCTTAATGTATTTGTAAAAATCCTTTGGATTCTCCTTAACCCTATTTGCCAAAGTATGTAGGACCAGAGGAGCCCTTTTGGGATGAAGGTCCTCTGTTTGCACATTGGAGAAGTGCCAGAACATCAAAAAGAAGGTGCACTTAGGGGCCAGGAAAGTATAGGTTGGTTCGTGGTTAGTGCTAGTTAGTTTTCTCATGCAGATTGAATAGTTTGCATAAATGTGATGCTGAACTATTCAGCCAAATGATGATGACATGGTCATGATCCAGGTTGAAAAGTGGTAAATTTGAAAGGGGATGCAAAGAAATGATGGTGACTAAGGTAAATGGAAATAAATACAAAGAAAGATTTTGACTATTGTTTGTACCCTGATGTTTGCAGCAGTTACTTGGTAAGTTTCTGAGCGAAGGTGATCCTGATAGTCTTCCTCACTATCATCTGCTTCTGCAACAGCTATATCTTATGTCCCCAGAAATGTTCAAACTCAGGCTTTTCTGTATGGTGAAGATATTTCGAGCACAACAGGATTAGCAGTGCAGGATATACAAGTTGGAGCATATCACAGAGTTCTTCTGATCTGCCTAGTCAGAGATGCAGATTGCCCTCTGAGTCATTAGTTTATTTTGGGCGAATCCTAGTCTGGTTATTATTCATAAGGGTGGATTGTTTTAGCACAAAGCACTCCATAACAGATATTTTTTCTTTATCAATTCAAGGGAGGGCTGCATTTTTTAACTTGAATGCACTCTGACAACTTGCAACAAATTTCACATAATTATGCCGGATTCTTTGATATTTTCACAAATAATCTGAAGAGTAAGGGGCTGCTGAGGAGCTGACTGTAGGATTTCATGAGAAAAATGAATCTTGGGAATCCAGCAGTCCCATGAAATAGGATATTCCTTTCTCATTGCTGATATACTTTAGTGTCAGGTAGTTAATTCCCATAATTCTGAAATATATCTGACACCTCATGGACCATGTCCGTATAATACTTTTGCAGATGTTATGGAAACTTGCTGTAACCGACTGAAATATTGAATTCAATAAATAATTTCATAGTGATGGCTCATGTAGATGTTCACAAACAATAGCTTGTGCTATTATCCCTTAGTAAAGTGCAACCTTTGAATACAGCTCTCTTCATTATGATCTGCATAAGATAGTATTGGGGGAACCAGAGTCTAGATTAGAGTGGTGCTGGAAAAGCACAGCAGTTCAGGCAGCATCCGAGGAGCAGGAAAATCGATGTTTCGGGCAAAAGCCCTTCAATCAGGAATAGAGGCAGGGTGCGTGCAGAGTGGAGAGATACCTCGTCTCCTTAAATACCAGCTCCGTTTCCTTCTCCTCGTCTTCCACTGCGACTCTTTCACCTCTATAATAATATTATATAATGTTTACCCAAAGAGGAAGCTGTATTTGGTCTTGGGAAATTTTGTATGGGCTTGCCATCTCACTGTACGACTTGCTTCATCTGATGAACATTGCTGCAACCATCCACGTTGATGAAAGGCTTATGCCTGAAATGTCGATTCTCCTGCACCTTGGATGCTGCTTGACCTGCTGCGCTTTTCCAGCACCACACTTCTTTTGACTCTGAACTCTAGCATCTGCAGTCCTCGTTTTTTCTTTGTTGTGATGACCCTATTATTAAATAGGCATCAATCTCCACTGTCCAGAGAGAAATGTGAGTAATGGCAATGTAGGCAGGTTACAGGAGAGCTGTCATAACCAGATATGTGTCTTCCTTCAGTGATCTTGACTAATGATGTATTCAGAATGAATTCTAACACAGGTAATTCCTGTCTTAATCTTCTGGTTTTTGTAATCAGGAGAAGGTATTGATAATTTCTGGAAAGTTCTGCATGAAGGAAGAAACTGTGTGGTAGACATTCCACCAGATCGATTCAATACGAAGTTCTGGCATGACACAGATGAAACCAAAGCTGGAAAAATGATCACAAAACGTGGATGTTTTATTGATGGGTAACAATTTATAAATACTGTACAAGTAATAAATTCAACGCTCAGCCAACTGAAATATTTTATTCTTAATTTAGAGATATTGAACTTGGAAACAAATGTGCAAAATAAACATGTCAACATAGAGTCATAGAGGTGTACAGCACGGAAACAGACTCTTTGGTTCAACTCAACCATGCTGACCAGATATTCTAAATTAATCTAGTCCCATTTGCCAGCACTTGGTCCATCTCCTTCTTAACCCTTCCTATTCTTATACCCATCTGGATGCTTTTTAAATGTAATTTTTGTAAAAGCCTCCACCACTTCCTCTGGCAGCTCTTTCCATACATGCACCACCCTCTGCAAGAAAAGGTTGCCTCTTAGATCCATTTTAAATTTTTCTCCTCTCACCCTAACACACGCCCTCTCGCTCTGGATTCCCCTATCTAAGGGAAATTACCTTATCTATTTACCCTATCCATGTCCCTCATGATTTTATAAATGCCTATAAGGTCATCCCTCAGCCTCTAACACTCCAGCCCCAGCCTTTTCAGTCTGTCCCTACAGCTCAAACCCTCCAACCCTGGCAACATCCATGTAAATGTTTTATGAACCCTTTCTAGTTTTGCAACATCGTTCCTATAGGAAGGAGACCAGAATTGCATGCAATATTCCAAAAGTGCCCAACCAATGTCCTGTACAGCTGTAACATGTCCTCCCAATTCCTATACTCAGTCCTTGACCTATAAATGAAAGGATATAAAATACCTTCACTATCCTTTCTACCTGAGATTCCACTTTCAAGGAGCTATGATCATACAATCCAAGGTTTCTTTGTTCAGCAACACTGTCCAGGCCCTTACTGTTAAGTGCAAAAGTCCTGCCCTAATTTGCCTTTCCAAAATGCAGCACCTCCCATTTATCTAAATTAAACTCCATCTGCCACTCCTCGACCCATTAGCCAATCTGATCAATGTCCTGTTGTACTCTGAGATAACCTTCTTTGCAGTCCACTACACCTCCAATTTTGGTGTCATCTGCAAACGTACTAACCATACCTCCTATATTCACATCCAAATCATTAAAATAAATGATGAAAAGCAGTGGATCCAGTACTGATCCTTGTGGCACAGGCCTCCAGTCTGAAAGGCAACCCTCCACCATCAACCTCTGTCTTCTACCTTTGATCCAGTTCTGCATCCAAATGGTTAGTTCTCCCTGTATTCCATGTGATCTAACCTTGTTGAGCAGTCTACCATGAGGAAACTTGTTGAATGTCTTACTGTAGACCATATACATCACATCCACCATGCCCTCATCAATCCTCTTTGTTACTTCTTCAAAAAACTGTATCAAGTTTAGATTACTTACAGTGTGGAAGCAGGCCCTTCGGCCCAACAAGTCCACACCAACCCTCCAAAGAGCAACCCACCCAGACCCATTCATTTACCCCTTCACCTAACACTATGGGCAATTTAGCATGGCCAATTCATCTAACCTGCACATTTTTGGCCTGTGGGAGGAAACCAGAGCACCCAGAGGAAACCCACACAGACACGGGGAGAATGTGCAAATTCCACACAGACAGTTGCCCGAGGCAGGAATTGAACCCGGGTCTCCAGGGCTGTGAGGGAGCAGTGCTAACCACTGTGCCACCGTGCCACCCACTTAGTGAATTATGATTTCCCACACACATAGGCAAGTTGACTATCCCTAATCAGTCCATGCCTTTCTAAATACATGTAAATCCTGTCTCTGAGGATTCCCTCCAACAACCTTCCCACCAGTGATGTCAGGCTCACTGGTCTATAGCTCCCTGACTTTTCTTTACCACCTTTCTTAAACAGTGGCACCACATTAGCCAACCTCTAGTCTTCAGGCATCTCACCGGCGACCATTGATAATACAAATATCTCAGCAAGGGGCCCAGCGATCACATCCCTGGCTTCCCACAGAGTTCTATGGTACACCTGATCAAGTCGTGGAGATTAATCCAGCTTTATGCATTTTAAGACATCCAACACCACCTCCTCTGTAATATGGACATTTTTTCAAGATGATGAAAGTGAGGACTGGAGATGCTAGAGATCAGAGTGTGGCACTGACAAAGCATAGCCGGTCAGGCAGCATCCAAGGAGTGGGAGAGTCGACGTTTTGTGTATGTGTTCTTCATCAGGAATGAAGGGAACCCAAGAGGGCTGAGAGCCAGGCACCAACTCGCAGACACCACCTCCTACTGCCCTCTTCGACTACATCCTCACCTCCCACCACCAAACCATCATCTCCCAGACCATCCACAACCTCATCACCTCAGGTGATCTCCCAGTAACAGCCTCCAACCTCACAGTCCAGGAACCCCACGCCATCCGGTTATATCTCCCACCCAAAATTCACAAAACTGACTGCCCCGGTTGACCCATTGTCTCAATCTGCTCCTGGCCCCCCCCTCCCCCCCACACCCCCCAGACTTATCTCTGCATGCCTTGACCCCCCCTTGGTTCAGGATCTCTCCACATACATTTGGTACACCACCCATGCCATTCACCTCCTCCATGACTTTCACTTCGCAGGCCCCCAATACCTCCTCTTCATCATGGACATCCAATCCCTGTACATATCCATCCACCATGATGAAAGCCTCCAAGCACTCCATTCCTTCATCTCCCAACCTGTCCCTTCCACTGACACATATGATCGATTGGCTGAACTAGTCCTCACCCTCAACAATTTTTCCTTCAAATCTTCCCACTTCCTCTAGACCAAAGGGGTAGCCATAGGTACCCGTATGGACCCCAGCTATGCCTGCTTCTTCATCAGGTATGTGGAACAGTCCATCTTCTGCAGCTACACTGGCACCATTCCCTACCTTTTCCTCCGCTACATCAATGACTGCATCGGCGCTATCTGGTGCTCCCACGAGGAAGTTAAACAGTTCATCAATGTCACGAGCACCTTCCACCCTGACCTCAAGTTCAATTGGTCCATCTCAGACACCTCCCTCCCCTTCTTAGACCTTTCCATCTCCATTTCCTACGACCGACTCAACACAGCCATCTACTTTAAACCCATCGACTCCCACAGCTACCTGGACTATACCCTCCTCCCACACTGCCTCCTGGAAAAATGCTATCACTTACTCTCAATTACTTTGCCTCCGCTGGATCTGCTCCCAGGAGAACAAATTCCACCCTAACATCCCAGATGACCATCTTCTTCAAGGACTACATTTTCCCCTCCCACATGGTCGATGATGCCCTCCAGCGCATCCCCTCCCCTTCCCACAACTCCATCCTTGGACCCCGTCCCCTCTAACCACAGCAAGGATAGATCCCCTGGTCCTCACCTTCTACCCCACCAACCTCCGCATACAATGCATCATCCTCCACCATTTCTGCCACCATCATGGATATATTTTCCTCCCCACCCCTATCTGTGTTCCACAGAGATCATTCCCTCCACGACTCCCTTGTTAAGTCCACGCTCCCCACCAACCCACCCTCCACTCCCTACACCTTCCCTTGCCACTGCAAGAGATACAAAACCTGCACCGACACCTACACCACTCCCCCCCACTTCCGTGACCCCAAAGGATCCTTCCACATCCGACAGAGATTTACCTGTACTTTCACATGCATCATCTACTGTGTCCGTTGCTCTCGATTTGGCCTCCTCTAGGAGACAGGACACCAACTTGCGGAGCATTTCAGAGAACATCTTTGGGGCACATAAACACTTCAACTCCCCCTCCCACTCCACCAAGTTTATGCACATCCTGGGCCTCTTCCCCGCCAAACTCAAGCCACCCGATGATCATGAGGAAAAATGCCTCATCTTCCAACTTTGCATCAATGTTGATTTCACCAGTTTCCTCATTTCCCCTCCCCCCATCTTATCCCAGATCCAATCTTCCATCTCGACACCATTCTCTTGAATTGTCGTACCCATGTATCTTCCTTTCCACCTACCTGGTCTACCCTCCTCTCTAACCTGTCATCACCCCCACCTTCATCTACCTATCACATTCCCAGCAAACTTCCCACCAGCCCCACCACCCTCCCATTTATCTCTCAGCACCCATTGGGGCATCCCCTCATTCTAGATGAAGAGCTTATACTCAAAACATCAACTCTCCTGCTCCTTGGAAGCCCAACCGGCTGTGCTTTTCCAGCACCACACTTTTTGAACCACATTTTTGAAGATGTCACCATATATTTCCCCACATTCTATATCTTTCCCACGCGTCCTTTTCCACAGTGACTGATGCAAAATTCTTGCTCAGTATCTCCCCCATCTCCTGCAGTTTCACACATAGGCTGCCTTGCTGATCTTTATAAAATATTTATAAAATCCCTTTGGATTTTCCTTAACCCTATTTGACAAAACTGTTCTCATGTCATTTTTTTGCCCTCCCAGTACTTTGAAGTATATTCCTACTGCCTTTATGTTCTTCTAAGGATTCACTTGATCTTTGCTGTCTATACCTGACATATGTTTTCTCCTTTTCCTTGATCAAAACCTCAATTTCTCTCGTCATCCAGCATTCCCTACATCTCTCAGCCTTTCCTCTCATCCTAACATGAATATACTGTCTCTGGACTCTCATTATCTCAGTTTTGAAGGCTTCCCATTTTTCAGCCATCCCTTTCCCTGGGAACATCTGCTCCTCCCCCCCAACCCCATCAACTTTTGAAAGGTCTTGCCTAATACCGTCAAAATTGGCCTTCCTCCAATTTAGAACTTCAACTTTTAGATCCAGTCCATCCTTTTCCAACATTATTTTAAAACTAATAGAATTATGTTCCTTGGCCCCAAAGTACTCCCTCACTGACACCATAATTAAGAGATCAAAGAATTTAATTGTAAATTATCCTGAACTCAAACTCTGTTCCTACATTCTTTTAAAATTGTGTAATTTCGCGTATATTAGCTCTCCTTACTCTCAGTCTCAAAATACATTGCTTCACATTTCTCTCACGTTTTTAATGAGACTGCAAAAGGAGTGATTTTCTGTACAGTGTCGTTAATTTCAGCAGAAGAGCCACAAAATTCCTGGAAAATTTATAAGTAGCAATTCAGCTAATTTTCCTGAGCTTTGATAGCTTTTCAGCTGAAGTTTTAGCTTATGAAAGGGAAAACTTTCCACCTATTGTAAATTTTCTTATATGCAGTTATCATGAACTTCTGATTTTTCAAAAAATTAATAGGTTTAATGAATTTGACCACAAACTGTTTAACATAAGTCAAACAGAAGCCAACAGTATGGATCCACAGCATATGCTTCTGTTAGAGTGCACATACAAAGCACTTGAAAATGCTGGGATGCCTATGGAAGACATCAGTGGCAGCAAAACAGGAGTTTTCATTGGTGAGTAGGCATCTGATGCTACATGATGGTATGACCACATCATAGGTGAAGTTCCCTAATTTGATGTAGTCCCGATGGGACACCCCCAACTGTTAAGATCCTGGTGAGGAAGTATGAACTGGCTCACCTTCTTTATTCATTCAGTTATTTGGTTGGTTGCAACAGGATTAATTTAAAAAAGGATCCCTTTCCCTGCTAGATACCTTTCTTACATATCACAAACATTTATGCTTTAAAAGGAGCCAGTTTAACCAGGCTTTTTTGAGTTAACAAAAAGAGTGAGTTTGTTAAACATTGGAGAATTAGTCAGACAACACACATGCACACAGATTAGAAATAAATGGATTGTCCAAAGGATAAAAGTGAAAAGGGACAGATATATGGATCAGTCTCTGAACTGTTTATAAGCAACAGATAGTTAACTGTCATAGCAGTGGCAGTAGAGGTTACTGGTAGTTTGATGTTGATAGTCGATTAGGGGATAATCCTTCATGTGTGACCTTCACAACAAACTAATACCTGAACCCAGGCTGTGACGCACTAGAACATTTAGTCTTACTAGTGCATCCCAGTAAACTTGAAATTGGCTTCTTAAACCATTTGATGTTAATTCTTCAAAGGGAAAAACACAGAACGTATCTTCAGTCTGGGACATAGTTTAAAGAGGATGGTTTTAAACTGAGACTAAAATGTAGAAAGTAATCAGTTCCAGTACGTTGGCTGGAAAATATCCAGTATTTATTTACAATCTGCTTACAACTTTGATATGACATCACTTCGTTTCTGCTTTTTTACAAACTGTAGTGGATTTCAGTTTATATTCTCTTTGTCTCCAAAGTATATAATTGTAAGTCTGCATTCTGTTCTCTCTCCCAGGTAAATGTAAACCCTCAGCTTTTGAGTAAATAATTAGATCAATTAATGAATAGTAGTTGAATTTTGAAGTATATAAATGAGTTAACTACTACTTCACAATGAGAATGACATCTTCCATTTATTTAATGTCTTTAAAATAAGAAGACCTCAAAGAGAATGAAGGAAATAAATAAATTGGAAGCAAAAGGAGAACATTTTGAAGGGGAAGGGCTGAGAGAGAACTTTTAAGAAACATAAGAACAGGAGGAGCATATTCAGCCCCTCAAGGATGATCTTTGGCCTAACTCTGTTTTCAGCAATATTCCTTAAAACCTTTTCTTAACAAAAAATTATCTGTCTCAGATTTAAATCTAGCAATTGATCTAGTATGAACTACCATTTGTGGAAAAGAGTTCCAAAACTCTACCACCCTTTTTGTGTAGAAGTGCTTCTTAACAGCTCTTCTGAACATCTGGCACTAATTTTCAGACTATGTCCCCATTTCTAAAATCTCCATCAGTGGAAATCAATTATTGTCATCTATTCTGTCATTTTCTATTAATATTTAGAAGATTTGAATCAGGCCACCCCTTAACCTTCTAAATTTGAGAGAAAACAGACTTAATTTGTACAAATTCTTTTCATGATTCCTGTAAATGTACTCGGCACTCCTCCAAGGACAATATATCCTTCCTGAAATGCGGTGCATAGATCTGCTTGTAGGTTTCCAAATGGGGTCTCACTAGGGTTTTATACATAACCACAGTTCCCAAAAATACTCCAGTCCTTTAGATATAGCAGCCAGTATTCCATGAATGAATCAATCAAACCGTGCTGTCGTAAATCAAGCGCGGTAAATAGAGTTATGTATGAATGAATAGAGATGCAGCATAGTAAACAAAGAGCGATGAGTAGAGTGAATGAATGCGATTTCGTTTAAGTGGGTTAATGAGAACATGCAGTTAGTAGGGTCGACAATACATGAGATATATGGAAAATGCATGATTTATTGGCCAAAAATAAGGGGTCGACTTATACATAAGATCAACCTCTACATGAGTATATATGGTATGATGCGATTAGGCAAGATTTAGGATGCATAGGATGGGGAAGGAAACTGAAGGGGATGGGCACATTTGAAATGTGGAGCTTATTCAAGGAACGGCTACTGTGTGTCCTTGATAAGTATGTACCTGTCAGTCGAGCGAGAGAGAGACCAGGTTTACTGAAGAAGTTGAATCTCTTGTCAAGAGGAAGAAGGAGGTTTATGGAAAGATGAAACGTGAAGGCTCAGTTAGGGTGCTTGAGAGTTGAAAGTTAGCCAGGAAAGACCTAAAGAGAGCTAAGAAGAGCCAGGAGGGAACAGGAGGAATCTTTGGCAGGTAGGATCAAGGAGAGCTCTAAAGATTTCTATAGGTATGCCAGGAATAAAAGAATGACTAGGTTAAGATTAGAGCCAATCAAGGACAGTAGTCAGAAGTTGTGCATGGAGTCTAAGGAAATGGGAGAGGTGCTACATGAATATTTTTTGTCAGTATTAAAATTGGATAAAGACAATATTGTCGGAGAATATTGAGGTAAGGCTATTAGACTAGACGGGATTGAGGTTCATAAGGATGGAGAGTTAGCAATTCTGGAAAGTTGGAAAATAGATAAATTCTCTGAGTTGAATGGGATTTATCCTAGGAGTCCCGGGGATGCTAGGGAGGAGATTGCAGAACTTTTGACTTTGATATTTATGTCGTGATTGTCTACAGAAATAGTGTCAGAAGACTGGAGTATAGCAAATGTTTTTCTCTTGTTCACGAAGGGGAGTAAAGACAACCCTGGTAATTATAGACCAGTGAGCCTTACTTCGATTGTGGGCAAAGTGTTGGAAAGGATGATAAGAGATAAGAATAATTTGTTTCGGGATAGTCAACACATTTTTGTGAAGGTTGTGTCTCACAAACCTTTCTGAGTTTTTTGAGAATGTGACCAAACAGGTGGATGAGGGTAAAGTGGTTGATGTGGTGTATATGGACTTCAGTAAAGCGTTTGATAAGGTTTGCCATGATAGGCTATTGCAGAAAATACGGAGGCATGGGATTGAGGGTGACGTAGTGGTTTGGATCAGAAATTGGCTAGCTGAAAAGAGACAGAGTGTGGTGGTTGATGGGAAATGTTCATCCTGGAGATTAGTTACAAGTGGAGTACCACAAGGGTCTGTTTTGGGGCCACGGTTTTTGTCATTTTTATAAATGAGCTAGATGAGTGCGAAGAAGGATGGATTAATAAATTTGCGGATGACACTAAGGTTGGTGGAGTTGCGGACATTGCCAAAGGATGTTGCAGGTTACAGAGGGACATAGATAAGCTGCAGAGCTGGTCTGAGAGGTGGCAAATGGAGTTTAATGCAGAAAAATGTGAGGTGATTCACTTTGGAAGGAGTAACAGGAATACAGAGAACTGGCCTTATGGTAAGATTCTTCACAGTGTGGATGAGCAGAAAGACCTGAAAGTTGCAACCTAGATGGATAGGGTTGTTAAGAAGGCATACGGTGTGTTGGCTTTTATTGGTAGAGGGATTGAGTTTCAAAGTCAAGAGGTCATGTTGCAACTGTACAAAACTCTGGTGCGGCCACACTTGGAATATTGTGCATAGTTCTGGGTCATTGCATTATAGGAAAGATGTGGAAGCATTGGAAAGGGTCCAGAGGAGACTTACCAGGATGTTGCCTGGTATGGAGGGAAGGTCTTATGAGGAAAGACTGAGGGACTTGAGGCTAATTTCGTTAGAGCGAAGTAGGCTAAGAGGTGACCTAATAGAGACATTTAAGATAATCAGAGAGTTAGATAGCGTGGACAGTGAGAGCCTTTTTCCTCAGATGGCAATGGCTAGCATGAGGGGACATAGCTTTAAATTGAGGGTTGATAGATATAAAACAGATATCAGAGGTAGGTTCTTAGAGTAGTAAGGGCGTGGAACGGCCTGCCTGCAACAGTTGTAGACTCACCAACTTTAAGGACATTTAAATTGCCATTGGATAAACATTGATGCTAATGGAACAGTATAGGTTAGATGAGCTTCAGATTGGTTTCACAAGTTGGTACAACATAGAGGGCCAATGGTCCTGTACTGCACTTTAATGTTCGATGTTCATACCATCTAGAAAGTACACTGATCTATCCTTTATCCAAAGTGGATAACCAAACACTTATTTACATTGAACTCCTTCTGCCACCATTTGTCCTTTCACCCAGCCTACCAATATCATTTTGTAATTTTATGCTATCATCTACACTGTACACAATGCTGCCTAACTTTGTGCCACCAGCAAATTTGGATAAATGAAAGAGTATCTTAAAGGGATATTGGAGCCTTCACACACCTCCCAAAGAAAGGAACGAAACTACCGGAAAGAAGAAAAGCTAAAGATGGGGAAAAAAAGACACAGCTGTACACTGCAAGCCAACGTGGTTAATAATGAATCAATGGGAATGAACATACTTCACATCTGGACTTTCCTGGCAGCTTTTTATTTGTTCCTGTCTTGGTAGCCATCAAACATCTGACAATCTCCTGCAACTATATCATGCCACTCTCTCCACCAACCTCCCCAACTCTCCCGGTACCTTCCCCTGCAAAAGTAAAAAATGCAAAACTTGCCAGCACACCTCCCTCACCTCCATCCAGGACCCCAAATCGTCCTTCCAAACAAAACAGGTTTACCTGTTTATCTTCCAACCTAGTTTTCTGAATCCGGTACTACCAATGTGGTCTTCTCTACATCGATAAGATGAAATGTAAACTAAGGGCATATTTTGCCAAATATCTCAGTTGGGCCCATAAGGGCCAGCCTGACCTCTCGGTCACCGCCCATTTCAATTCTCCTTCCCACTCCTTCTCCGACAAGTTACCCTTTTGTCCTTAATGTATTTGTAAAAACCTTTTGGATTCTCCTTAACTCTATTTGCCAAAACTATCTCATGTCCCTTTTTTCCCCTCCTGATTTCCCTCTTTAGTATACTCCTACTGCCTTTATACTCTTCTCAGGATTCACTCGATCTATCCTGTCTATACCTGACATATGCTTCTTTCTTTTTCTTAACCAAACCTTCAATTTCTTTAGTCATCCAGCATTCCCTATACCTACCAGCCTTTCCTTTCACTCTATCAGGAATATATTTTCTCTGGATTTGCGTTATCTCATTTCTAAAGGCTTCCCATTTTCCAGCTGTCGCTTTACCTGCGAACATCTGAACCCAATCAACTTTTGAAAGTTCTTGCCTAATAGTGTCAAAATTGGCCTTTCTCCAATTTAGAACTTCAACTTTTAGATCTGGTCTATCCTTTTCCATCACTATTTTAAAACTAATAGAATTATGGTTGTGTGCCCCAAAGTGCTCCTCCACTGACACCTTAGTCATCTGCCCTGCCTTAGTTACCAAGAGTAGGTCAAGGTTTGCACCTTCTCTAGCAGGTACATCCACATACTGAATCAGAACATTTTCTAGTAACAAATACCTCTCCATCTAAACCCTTAACACTGGCAGTCCCAGTCTGTTTGTAAAGTTAAAATCCTCTACCATAACCACTCTATTATTCTTACAGATAGCTCTTGCTGAGATATTTGTATCATCGATAGTCACAGGTGAGGTGCTGGAAGACTGGAGGTTGGCTAATGTAGTACTACTGAAAGGGGTATGGACAAGCGAGGGAACTATAGACCAGTGAGCCTGACATCAATGGTGGGCAAGTTGTTGGAGGGAATCCTGAGGGACAGGATGTACATGTATTTGGAAAGGCAAGGACTGATTAGGGATAGTCAACATGACTTTGTGTGTGGGAAATCATGTCTCTCAAATTTGATTGCGTTTTTGAAGAAGTAACAAAGAGGATTGACGAGGGCAGAGCGGTATATGTTATCTACGTGGACTTTAGTAAGGCGTTCTACAAGGTTCCCCATGGGAGACTGATTAGCAAGGTTAGATCTCATGGGATACAGGGAGAACTGGCCATTTGGATACAGAATTGGCTCAAAAGTAGAAGACAGAGGGTGGTGGTAGAGGGTTGTTTTTCAGTTTGGAGGCATGTTACCCGTGGAGTGCCACAAGGATCGGTACTAGGTCCGCTACTTTTTGTCATTTATATAAATGATTCAGATGTGAGCATAAGAGGTAGAGTTAGTAAGTTTGCAGATGACACCAAAATTGGACATGTAGTGGGCAGCGAAGAGGGTTACCTCAGATTACAACAGGATCTTGATCAGATGGGCCAATGGGCTGAGAAGTGGCAGATGGAGTTTAATTCAGATAAATGCGAGGTGCTGCATTTTGGGAAAGCAAATCTCAGCAAGACTTATACACTTAATGGTAAGGTCCTGGGAGTGTTGCTGAACAAAGAGATCTTGGAGTACAGGTTCATAGCTCCTTGAAAGTTGAGTCGCAGGTAGATAGGATAGTGAAGAAGGCGTTTGGTATGCTTTCCTTTATCGGTCAGTGTATTGAGTACAGGATTTGGGAGGTCATGTTGCATCTATACTGGACATTGGTTAGGCCACTGTTGGAATATTGCATGCAATTCTGGTCTCCTTCCTATTGGAAAGCTGTTGTGAAACTTGAAAGGGTTCAGAAAAGATTTACAAGGATGTTGCCAGGGTTGGAGGAGTTGAGCTATAGGGAGAGGCTGAACAGGCTGGGGCTGTTTTCCCTGGAGCGTCGGAGGCTGAGAGTGGCATAACCAATGTCCAGTATAGATGCAACATGACCTCCCAAATCCTGTACTCAATACATTGACCGATAAAGGAAAGCATACCTTATAGAGGTTTCCAAAATTATGAGGGGCATGGATAGGATAAATAGACAAAGTCTTTTCCCTGGTGTCGGGGAGTCCAGAACTAGAGGGCATAGGTCAAAGTCAAGTATCTGAGATCAAAGTCAAGTATCTGAACTCAATTCCAGAAAAAAAGTTCTCGCTTTCGCATTGATACTTCATTTCAATGTGTAAGCACAGATATATACGCCAGTTAAATGACATTTTATTCTTGGCTTTTTTTTAGGACTCATGAATCGTGACTATGAAAGGATTGTAAATAGTGTCGCCAACAAAATCACCCATTATAATGGAACAGGGACATCAATGAGTATAGCTGCAAATCGAATTTCTTTCACTTTCGACCTAACGGGACCATCATTAGCTATTGATACAGCATGCTCTTCATCTCTTGTTGCTCTACACTATGCTTCTCAAGCCATTAAGCAAGGTACAAGAAATTATATTACTTTTTTAAAAATAATATTAAATAACACCGAAAATAGCAGCATGAATATGCTATTTGTCCTTTCAAATCTACTCCGCCATTCAGGAATTTCATGGTTGATTGGAAATGAACTAATTCCATTTTCCTGCCCAGTCCATTTCCATCCAATTCCATAATACTTGTTTCTCTTGTTAACAAAAATCTGTCCAAGCCAGTCTTGAATATATTCAATGAGCTTCCACTGCTCTCTGAGGTGAAGAATTTCTAAGATTAATGATCCACATAAAATAAATTTCTCTTCATGCCAATCTTAAAAGGCTGACTGTGACATAAACCTATCATACCAAGATATAATGTATTCTTGATTGACAGTTGGCTAACCTGGATGGATATTGATAGATTTATATGATAGTGTCAACAGTGATTGTAAACTGTTTCTTAACTGATTTTGGTCACATTTATTGGTGACTTTAGCGGATTGGATCAGATTTCTGAATTTTCCTCTTGGAAGACAAGATATGCCTAACAGACTGCTGCAGAGGAATTAAATGTTCTCTGAAACATATAGACTGATTCAATTATTATTGGACAGACCAACATAGGTTTTAGAGTTCAATGCTGCTAAAGTGGAATGGTATGGATAAGGAAGAAGCAAATTGTGAAAATAATGATGTGCAAGATTGTACAAAATGGAGATGTGGTTGGATGTCTGTTATTAGTATTCTGCAATTGTAATTATATTCACCCTTGCTTGCTAAATTAAAATGCTGAATGCTTTAATTAGTGAGTTAAGGGTTACACAGTAGCTTGCAATGCTGCCTCACAACACCAGAGACCTGGGTTTGATTCTACTCTTAGGTGACTGCCTGTGTGGAGTTTGCAGATCCTCTCCATGTCTGCATGGGTGCCCTCTGAGTGCACTGGTTTCCTCCCACAATGCAAAGATATGCAGATTAAGTGGATTGGCCATGGTGGGAATAGGCAGAAGTAGTTACTGCAGATGCTGGAAATCAGAGTCGAGATTAGAGTGGTGCTGGAAACTCCACAAAGACAGTCACCCAAGGGTGGAATGGAGCCCGGGTCCATGGCACTGTGATGCAGTAGTGCTAACCATTGAACCACCGTGCCACTCCAATCTGTAGCTGTTATGTTTTATGTCTTGGAGATACGCAAGGATAATACATTCCAGTTTCTACATGTACACTAAAAGTTTTATTTGATGCTTTAATTGTCTCCACTCATCTTACAGTTGGGTGGCTACAATGTTATGTCTTGTTAACAGTAACCACACCCAGGTTTAATTAATCAAACATGATAGGAAGATAGTATCAAGAGTATGGTGCTGGGAAAAGCACAGCAGGTCAGGCAGCATCCGAGGAGCAGGAGAATCAAAGTTTTGGGCATTAGCCTTTCATCAGAAAGATAGGAAGATAGAACAGACACACAGTTGGGTTAATTGAACAATACAAGTGCATGTGTTAGGGTATAGGTATGTGCACTTGTGTATGGAATATAATTTTTCTTGGTTCATTCAATTTTGTTAAGGGAAATTGGCCAGCGCAGTAGATACAGGAAATATTATAGACACAGCAGAAAGTAAGAACATTAAATCAACTTGATATATCACAGATGCTATTAGCTGCTCATGGATTGTATAGTCAATATTTTATTACCATCTTTTATTTTTATTATCATCCACAAAAACTTTTTGCCATTTTTATATAAAAGATTTGGATATGAACATAGGAGGTATGGTTAGTAAGTTTGCAGACGCCTGGAGGAAGAATGCCTCATCTTCCGCCTCGGAACACTTCAACCCCAGGGCATCAATGTGGACTTCAACAGTTTCCTCATTTCCCCTTCCCCCACCTCACCCTAGTTCCAAACTTCCAGCTCAGCACTGTCCCTATGACTTGTCCGGACTTGTCCTACCTGCCTATCTCCTTTTCCACCTATCCACTCCACCCTCTCCTCCCTGACCTATCACCTTCATCCCCTCCCCCACTCACCCATTGTACTCTATGCTACTTTCTCCCCACCTCCACCCTCCTCTAGCTTATCTCTCCACGCTTCAGGCTCACTGCCTTTATTCCTGATGAAGGGCTTTTTCCCGAAACATCGATTTCGCTGCTCTTTGGATGCTGCCTGAACTGCTGTGCTCTTCCAGCACCACTAATCCAGAATTTAGTAAGTTTGCAGGTGACATTAAAATTGGAGGTGTAGCAGACAATGAAGAAGGTTACCTCAGAGTACAGCAGGATTTTGATCAGATGGACCAATGGGCAAGCAGTGGCAGATGGAGTTTAATTTAGATAAATGTGAGGTGCTGCATTTTGGACACGTAAATCAGGGCAGGACTTATGCACTTAATTAGATTACTTAGATTAGATTACTTACAGTGTGGAAACAGGCCCTTCAGCCCAACAAGTCCACACCGACCCGGGAAGCGCAACCCACCCATACCCCTACATTTACCCCTTCACCTAACACTACGGGCAATTTAGCATGGTCAATTCACCTAACCTGCACATCTTTGGACTGTGGGAGGAAACCGGAGCACCCAGAGGAAACCCACGCAGACACGGGGAGAATGTGCAAACTCCACACAGTCAGTCGCCTGATGTGGGAATTGAACCCAGGTCTCTGGCGCTGTGAGGCAGCAGTGCTAACCACTGTGCCACCGTGCCGCCCAATGGTGAGGTCTTGGCGGGTGTTGCTGAACAAAGAGGCCTTGGAGTACAGGTTAATGGTTCGTTGAAAGTTGGTATGAAGAAGATGTTTGGTATGCTTTCATTTATTGGTCAGTGTATTGAGTATAGGAGGTGGGAGGTCATGTACTGGACATTGGTTTGGCCAGTATTGGAGTATTTCATGCAATTCTGGTCCCCTACTATAGGAAGGATGTTGTGAAACTAGAAAAGATTCAGAAAAGATTTACAAGGATGTTGCCAGGGTTGGAGGGTTTGAGCTATAGGGAGAGGGTGAATAGGCTGGGTCTGCTTTCCCTGGAGCGTTGGAGGCTGAGGGGTGAAATTAGAGGTTCATAAAGCATGAGGAGCATGGATAGGGTAAATAGGCAAGGTCTTTTCCATAGGATGAGGGAGTCCAAAACCAGGAAGCATAGGTTTAAGGTAGGAGGGGAAAAATATAAAAAGGGACCTGAGGGAAAATGTTTCCAGACAGAGGTAGCATACGTACGGAATTAGCTACCAGAGGAAGTGGCGGAGGCTGGTATGATTACAACATTTAAAAGCATCTGGATAGATATATGAATAGGAAGGGTTTTAGGAATTCAGGCCAAATGCTGGCAAATGGGATTAGACTTATACTGGATACCTGGTCGGCATGGACATGTTAGACCAAAGCATCTGTTTCTCTGTTGTATATCTCTATGACTCCATTGAAACACCCATTTTCATCTTTCAGGTGATTGTGAGATGGCTATTTGTGGGGGAGTAAGCTGTATCATTGAGCCAAGAGTCAATGTAGCACTAAGCAAAGCAAAAATGATATCACCAGATGGAATCAGCAAACCATTCTCTAGTAATGCCAATGGATATGGAAGAGGAGAAGGATGTGGAATTCTTCTGCTGAAGAAACTTACGAAGGTGATTCATGATTATCACAAATCTCTCCCTACTGTTTTCTCCAAAATAATTACTTACATATAGATACTTTTTCCAAAATTTATAATAAAATGACCATTTGTTAATCCTATTGACAGGCACAGGAGGATCGTGATCATATTTGGGGAGTAATAGTTTGTAGTGCAGTCAATCAGGATGGTAGGACAATCACACCAATCACCAGACCCTCACAAATGCAGCAAGAAGAACTATTGAGAAGTATTTACCCAAAAAATGTTGACCCATCACAGATTCAGTACATGGAGGCTCATGGAACTGGAACACCAGCTGGTGACCCTACAGAAGCAGCCAGTATATCAAATATTATTGGAAAATCCAGACTTTCAAATTCCCCTCCACTCATCATGGGTTCTGTCAAAGGAAACATCGGTCACACAGAGTCTGCTGCAGGAGCAGCAGGTTTAATTAAAGTGCTCCTCATGATGTATCATGGAAAAATTGTATCATCACTGCACTATTCTGAGGAGAATTCAAGCATCAATGCAAAAGCTTTAAATCTACATATTCCAACTCATGTGGCAAAATGGGAAGAAGGTTGGATGAAAGAGAGGATGGCAGGGATCAACTCATTTGGATTTGGGGGAACAAATGCTCATGTAGTGGTAAGGCAGTTCAAACAGAGTTCTGTTCAAAACAGTGTACAAAAACCGTTAGAAATATTTGTGCTTTCTGCTGCCTCCCAGAATTCAGTTAGAATGATGTTGCAAGATGCAAGTCACCAAATAAAGGAAAATGATGACATTGTGCTCCAGAACCTGGCATATACATCTGCTTGCAGAAGAAGCCATAAAAATAACAAATACAGAAAGGCATTTGTGGCATATTCTCTCAGGCATCTACAACAGCAACTTAAATCAGCCACAGGTACGGAAGTAGCTCAGATAAAGATAGGGGTGAAGCTAATATTTGTATTTTGTGGCAATGGTATTTTATATCAAGGTATGTGCAAACAGCTACTACAAACAGAAGCAGTGTTCAGGGCACAAATTGAGGAGATAGAACAAATATTCAAACAATATTCAGACGTCAAATTGCTAGATTTAATTCAAAATGACTGTGGTGACTTCACAAACCCTGGCATAGCACAACCAGTGCTATTTGCCATTCAGGTGGCAATTGTCTCTCTTTTGAAGTTTTGGGGAGTGCAGCCTGATGTTGTCATTGGCCATTCAATTGGGGAAGTTGCTGCAGTATGTTGTGCAGGGTTGCTTTCATTACGAGATGCTGTAAAAGTGGTTTACCACCGAAGTGTATTACAGTTAACAGTGACAGGAGGTAGGATGTTGGTAATTAGCAACCTATCTGTGTCAATAGTGTCAGACAGACTTGATTCCTATTCAGGGGGTCTGTGCATTGCTGCATTCAATAGTCCTTCATCATGTACAGTATCAGGTGATGCCAAAGCAATCGACAGGTTGTACGCTGAATTATCCAGTTCATTTGGTAACAAAAATGTATTGCTTCATATTTTAGATGTTCCTGCAGCATATCATAGTCACTTGATGGATCCAATTTTAAGGCAGGTGGAAGAGAACATAGGCAACTTAGAAACAAAAAAAACAGAGACAAAAGTAGTTTCCACAGTTACTGGTCAGTTGGTTACACGGGATGACTATGTCACAGGCAAATATTGGGCCAGAAATATTCGCAATCCTGTTGCTTTTGAACAAGCCATAAGAACTGCTGTTGCAGGCATGAAGAGTGCTGTGTTTGTAGAAATAGGTCCAAGAAGGGCTTTACAAAGATATATCAAAGAAATTGTAGGGAATGAGGCTTTGGTTTTGTCTGCCGTACAGCCAGAGAAAGATTATGCAACACTGCTTTCTGTTTTATCAACACTCTTTGAACTAGGATTCAATCCTAACTGGCAAAATATGTATGTAGAACGTGAGACTGCTCCAACATTGTATCCTTGCTATAAATTTGATCGTACTAAACTTCAGATCAATTTTGAAGACTTTAGACAAAGTCATGAAAATGTAATATCTACCTCTCATCCTTTCCTCTGTGGCTTAAATAGAGATGGCAAAGAATACAACTACACCCTAACAGTAGCCATAATGCCATATATATTGGAGCACAAAAACAACAATATTCCTATATTACCTGGTTCAATTTATGTGGAACTTGGTTTAGCATCTGCTCTAGCAAATATTAAGCCAAGGGTACCTCTCAGTTTTTGCCAAACCCAAATCACTTTTTTAAATCCCTGTATTGTGCACCCAAACTCAACTGAGCTCAAAGTGCAGCTCAGCAATGAAGGCACAGTGACCAAGTTTACTGTTTTGGCATCTACTGCCACTTATGCAGAGGGAGATGTTCATTTTGCAAATGAATGCATAGTTGAAGAAAATGTTATTTCTGTTCAACATATTTTGCAAAGAGCCAAAGAAAAGATCAAGGCAGAAGACATCTACGAAAGCCTCTCCTCTTTGGGTTTCCAGTATGGCTCAGTTTACAGATACCTTGGGGATGTGTTCATTGGGGATGAATTAAAGGAAGCTATTACATGTATTAAAGTCCCTGATGAGATTGTGTTGCAGATGCATGAATATCACATTCATCCAGTCATTTTAGATTATTATATGCAAATGACAGCTATTATAGCAATGAAAATATCAGACTGTAGAGCAGGATTCCCAACATCCATAAGGAGTTTGACAGTATGTCGACCAATGCAGCCGGAAATGATGATGTATATGAGAACATGTAAAAGTACCACAGAATTCTTTGAGGTCTCTGGGGGATTTACAGATACAAAGGGAGTCCTCATTGCAGAACTAAAAAATGTCAGAATTACATTTCTGAGCCATCACAATTCCACAGAATTGAACAATCTTTTCTACCAGAATGACTGGGAGCAAATTGTTGACCTCCCCAAAGGTAGAGCTTCAGCCCCCAAATCATTGGTATTTGCAGATAACTATGGAATTGCTAAAAGCCTTCAGAAGTATTTACACACTCAGTCCTCATATATTCCTTATAAGGAACCAAAGACAATGATGGATATAGAACTTACACAGGTTCTAAGACAGTACAATGTGAGTAATTTAAACAACTTTGATGAAGTATTATTTTTTTGGGGAATGCAAAATATAACTGATCAGAGCAGTGAAGCAGTGGTGGAGCATGTCAGTAGCTGCTGTGAGATTTATCGTCAAATTCTTCAACTACTTCAGAGAGAAAAATCCACAAAGTCCATCAGAACCATCACATACAGGACATCAGAAAAAACAGTGGATCAAATCACTCCAGGCTTTGCCTTGTGGGGTATGATCAGATCATGTGCTGCAGAACTTCATGAGGTAACTTTTCACCTGATTGATATCAGCTCTGTTCTTGATGCAGATATAGCAGCATTAGCAAATGCTGTTACCCTGCCTGCTAATTACTCTGAAGTAATGATTAAACTAGGAAAGATGTATACATCTCACATCAGACGAGTCCCCATTAAAACTTCTGACAATGTACAGAACATGGTTCCTTACTCTAGTTTTGGAAATGTTGTTTTCCAGACGATGGATCCATATAAAGTTGTAAATTTTCATGCAAAGCCACAACAAAGCAAAATGAATAAGCCTACAAAACAAACTGTATGTGTTGAAATTGATAACATTTGCATCCATTCATCAGACTATTTTCCAGTCAGTGTCTCAGAAATGAACATTGGACGGACAATGTACTGGAACAAATCTGTAACAGAAGGACATAATCTACTTGCTCTTGACTTCAGTGGTACAATCACTGCAGTCAGCAATGATGTAAAGACCTGCAAAGTAGGTGATCATGTTGTTGCATGTTATCCAGTTGCTGCATTTTCAACAGTCATCCTTTCTGCTTCTGTTTGTTACAAAAGCAGTAAAATTCCAGTACTGAAACAGACACCATGTGTTTCATACTTTACACTTGCATGGGAAATACTCCATAACACTTTACCTCGAAATAAGCATCACAAATTGGTAATAATTTCCAGTGAACCTGAATCGTGTTTGAGTCAAGTGTTGTCTGTAGCAGCCAGTGCATTTGGTTGGAGAGTTCAAATTGAATACAATGACATTTCACATACTTCAACTCATTCTGATGCACTGCTTTTTCTGCCTCCTATTAAGACATCCTTAGTTGCAAAGTATGTCAACAGCTCTTCTGCTCAGCATGTTGTAGTCCTCTTTGACAACAATCATGTGCTTGGCTCTTCTCAGAGCATTCCTGGTTGTGAAAGAGACAATGTTTATATTCACACTTTGAAGGTAGCTAACATATTTCAGAAAGGATATCTTGTAAAATCTGCACATGATGTTTACAAGTGGATGAGATCAATGCATTTAAAAATTAAACATCTTGATTTACCAAAAATTAATTTTCAACAAATTGTCTTGAATGTGAATAAATACAGGGAAGAGTCATACTTCACCTGCAAAGCTGTTTCAGTTGTAGATCTGAAGAATGTGCATGTATCAAATAGCCTGATGCCAGAGATACCAGTGTATCTTAGTCAAAATCAACTTTTTAGAAATGATGCAGCCTATATAATCACAGGGGGACTTTCAGGGCTTGGCTTTCTGACAGTAAATTTCATTGCAAAACACGGTGGTGGATATGTCATTATTCTGTCAAGACGGACTCCATCTAATGAGATGCAGGAAGAATTTAGAAATATCCAGAATAAGTTTGGGACTAATGTAGTTAGCATAGCCTGTGATGTTTCAGTGCTTTCAAATGTTGAAAAAGCAATCAATGCCTTTCGTCACTCCTTTCCAAAGGTTGCAATTAAAGGGGTTTTTCACAGTGCTGTGGTATTGCACGATGGCCTTCTTCAAATTCTGAATAAATCATTGTTTGAAAAAGTTCTGAATCCCAAAGTTGCAGGAGTCCTGAATCTTCACCACACAACACGATCCCTCCAGCTGGATTACTTTGTATGTTACTCATCAATTGCATCATTTAGCGGAAGTTCTGCCCAGTCAAGCTATTCTGCAGCAAACTCATTTCTTGACTTCTTTATCCACTATAGAAGAAACCAAGGACTTGTGGGGCAAACTTTAAACTGGGGTGCACTAAACCTTGGACTGTTACACAATAAGTTTAGAACCCAAAAATTTCTGGAGTCAAAAGGGATAATGATGATGGAACCTTCAGAAGTTTCTGAATGCCTTAAGCAATGCTTGGTGCTAAATAATCCACAACAAGCTATATGCAAATTTAATTTCTTGATTTTATATAGATTTGATGAAAATCCATCCTTCAAAGCACGATTCTTTTCAATTGTAAAGGATGAAATTAGTAATTTAGAAGTCAATCAAGAGCAAATTGTATCTAGTAATTCAGCAATGACACCTGAACAGTATGTTATTTCATTGTTGTCTGAAGTCAGCAATGCTGATCCTGCAGATTTTACAAAAGAATCAAATCTCTCCAGCTTTGGCCTTGATTCCATGCTGAGTATGACAGTGCAGAATCGCATTTATGAGGAAAAACACATCAACTTGCCACTGGTAACATTGCTTGATCCAAAAACTACGATACATACTGTGGTGTCATTACTTGAAGAGAAAAGTACTGTTCAGCCACAGATTGGTAACATAACTGTGCGACACTTCGAGAGCAAATCTCTGAATGATACAGATGATGAATACACCCAAATGTAAAATAGTTACACTTAGTTACCCTAATGAAGGAGAATTTAACATTTTCATGTGTGGAAAATGCTTTTCCAGCAATTCCATTCAGAATGGTTACTCAGAGTTAGATAGAAATTGCTGGAAAAACTCAGTAGGTCTGGCAGCATCTGCGGAGAGAAAGCAGAGTTAATGTTTCAAGTTCAGAAGGGTCACTGGATTCGTAATGTTAACTCTGCCTCTCTCCACATACTGCCAGACCTGGTGAGTTTTTCCAGCAATTTCTGATTTTGATTCTGACTTCCAACATCCGCAGTTCTTTGTTTTTTTAAGTTGCTCAGAGTTCAATAGTTACACAGCTTACAGTTTCTGAATGCTATCTAACTCAACTAATAATTAGAAGTTTATTTCATTGTTTAACATGCATATAACATCTCATAGATATTCTCAGAAATTTTCCATCTTGGTTTTTGTGCAAATCTCATAATTTAAGAATCAGAGAAGGATTGTTGGCATATTGCTCAATGTGAGCTGATTGATTGCTGGCAGGATGGATGAGCTATGTTATTTCTCTTTGTGAACATGTGTATTTTACCTTTCTGCATCAGAGGAATTTTAAATGAATATAGCAGCAATGAGAGTTTTGTGAAGATTGTTTTGAAAATCTATGTGGCAAAGGAATGCTTGCACTGTACAATAAACAATTCACCTGTAGTGTCTGTGGATAAGTTTGATTAAGCGAATTACAGTATATTTCAATCAGTTTCTATTAGCATGTTATAGCCTGTGAGGATCACAATTTGTTTGCATCATTCGTCATTTAGGCATATTTTCATTAAATGTCAATTTGTTCAGGATTTCCAACTGACTGTGTTATAAAATTTATAATCGTCTTCTTTAAGAAGGCCAAATTAAATTATTTTAGTAATATGATGCATACGGATATAATTGTGAACGTGGTTGCAAACTATGATGTAATAAATAATATCTGGTGGGTGGGAATACAATTGAATTCTAATAAAATTAATGGTTGTTTTATTAAGAATCCATGACTTCAATATTCTTCTTTGGAATTTTCCACAATTATCTCACTGTCATAAGGAAATAATGATTCTTCCTTTATGCATAATGATCAAGATAGTGAGGACATAAGTTCTATTTTATTGAGTTGAAAAACTAGTTTCTGTAAGGAAATAATCCAGAAGGCCCAAATCAAAATGAAAGTTTATGATTTTATTGGTATTTTATGGTCCAAGTTAATACAAACATTGTAGTGAAGAGATGCAGGACAAATGCTTTGAGACCAACGTGCTTTTACTCCAGTACATAGTTATGTTTTAACATGGACTTATCTTAGAATTAAATTATTTAAGTAGCATATGGTAATGTAGCTGTGGTATTAGGTTCTGCAGTGCATTTTGCCACTCTTACCTGGTTTCTACATGTGACTCCAGACCTACACAAGGTGGCTTACTCTTAATTAATCTCTTAATGGATGAGGAAGCTACTCTGTTTAAACACAGTTTTGGATCGATAGCAAATGCTGACTGTGCCACTGACACCCACATCCCATGAAAGAATAAGAAACGTTACAGTGTACCAGGGTCAAACCTATATTACATACAAACCTATATTACATACAAGAAGACTTAGGTTGAGGCTCATCTGCTTATGTCACAAAGATAAGGAGAAGTGTAATAAAGCTGAAAAAAAACAGGAAATTAATATTAGCAAAGATGTTTCAGGATGTTAAGTAAAATAAAGGAGAGAGCAAGAATAATACACAGAGATATTTCAAAGTAATTTTAAAATTCATCTGCAAAATTGGAGGTGTAGTGGACAGCAAAGAAGGTTACCTCAGATTACAACATGATCTTGATCAGATAGGCCAATGGGCTGAGCAGTGGCAGATGGAGTTTAATTTAGATAAATGTGAGGTACTGCATTTTGGGAAATCAAACTTATACACTTAACAGTAAAGTCCTAGGGAGTGTTGCTGAACAAAGAGACCTTGGAGTGCAGGTTCATAGCTCCTTGAAAGTGGAGTCACAGGTAGATAGGATAGTGAAGAAGGCGTTTGCTATGCTTTCCTTTATTGGTCAGAGTATTGAGTACAGGAGTTGAGAGGTCATGTTGCGGCTGTACAGGACATTGGTTAGGCCGCTGTTGGAATATTGCATGCAATTCTGGTCACCTTTCTATTGGAAAGATGGTATGAAACTTGAAAGCATTCAGAAAATATTTACAAGGATGTTGTCAGGGCTGGAGGATTTGAGCTATAGGGAGAGGTTGAATAGGTTAGGGCTGTTTTCCCTGGAGCATCGGAGGCTGAGGTTTATAAAATTATGAGGGGCATGGATAGGATAAATAGACAAAGCCTTTTCCCTGGGGGTGGGGTGTCCAGAACTGGAGGGCATAGGTTTAGGGTGAGAGGGGAAAGATAAGAAAGAGACCGAAGTGGCAACGTTTTCAGCAGAGAGTGGTACATGTATGGAATGAGCTGCGAGAGGGAGTGGTGGAGGCTGGTACAATTACAACATTTAAAAAGCATCTGGATGAGTATATGAATAGGAAGGGTTTGTCGGGATATGAGCCAGGTAGTGGCAAATGGGACTATATTAGGTTAGGATATCTGGTTGGCATGGACGAGTTGGACCGAAGAGTCTGTTTCCGTGCTATACATCTCAATGACTTTAAGTTCAAGGAAGGAACACGTTAATATTTGAAGTACAAAAGTACAATATTTGAAGGGGGGGGGGGCTGGTCTGGTGGGAAGCTTTATGTAGGGTCAGTGTGGACTTGATGGGCTGAATGGCCTGCTTCCACGCTGTAGGGATTCTGTGGTCTGAATGCAACATTGAGAAATAAAGACAGCAATATCTCTCAAGCATTATGTCAATCTGAAACAAATTTGCTTATTTTACAAGAGCAAAGCTTGTATAGATCTGAGGTTAATTTTTAAAGTTGAATAAGTCCTTGAAGTTTCTAAAAGCATTAGGGACATGGATAGGGTAAATAGTCAAGGTCCTTTTCCCAAGGTATGGGAAAAACTAATAGGCAAAGGTTTAAGGTGAGAGGGAAAAGATTTAAAACAGGCAACTTTTTCACACAGGCAGTGGTGTGGGTCTGGAATGAGCTGCCAGGGGAGCTGGTGGAGATTAGTACAATTACAACATTTAAAAAGCATTTAGATGGGTACATGAATAGGAAGGGTTTAGAGGGATATGGGCCAAATGCAGTTAAATGGGACTAAATCAGTTTAGGATATCTGTTTGCCATTGGACTGAAGAGTCTGTTTCTATGTTGTATAATTCTATGGCTAAGAGCCAGGTATTGAATTCAAAAAAGAAATCCCCAAACTATCCGGAGCCTTGGGCTAACTGCGAATTACATCCCACAATATGCTAAAAACAGATGCAAAGGTCACAAAACAGAAAAACAAATGTGAAGGCAATGGTCATTGTAAAATGTCATTTCACCAGTAGCAAAACCAATCAGATGTTGTGACATGAGTCCAGTTCGAAACCAAGTTGTGTTTACCTAAACCATTGAATGAAGCCATAAAACATAAAGCATATCCAACACCACCTGTAGACAAAAGCTTGGCTAAACTTGTGAACAGTACTATATTTACAAAACTTGGTGCAAACAGGGAACTCTGATAGTTACCACTGGGTGGTGAGACAAAACTTCTAACTGATTTCATCATCATTTTTCAGTCATTACTGTTTCAGCTGTCAATCTTTAGGAATCTCATCCACACTGGAGATGAACCAGAGAAATAAGTAGCTATTTTAGATGGAATGGATGACGGTGTCATTTGCCAAATGGACGATGTTTTGCCCTACGGTTCAGTGAAATCAGAACATGCCAGGAGAGTATGAGAAGAACTACAAACACTCCAAGATGCTTGACTAACATAAATGAGAAGCATAGGTTCTGTGTATTGTAAAATATTTAGACCACAAATTCCAAGAAACAAGGATTACTGAAAACAAAAATACTATGAGAATTTTTGTCACTCAAAGATGTTACAGGGATCTACAGGATTGTGGGAATGGTTGAAATAAGTGGACAAATATTTGCACAACCTGTCTTTGATTTATAGAGTCATAGAGTCACAGAGTCATATGGCACAGAAACAGAGCCTTTGATCCAACAGTCCATGCCGAACATAATCCTGAACTTAACTAGTTCCATCTGCCTACTCCTGGTCCATATCCCAAACTTCTCTCAGTGTCTCTTAAACATTGTAACTGTGCCTGCATCCACCACTTCCACAGGAAGTTCATTCCACAAATGAACCAGTCTCTGCATAAAAAAATTGTCACTCATATCTTCTTTTAAATTTCTCTCCTCTCTCCTTAAAAATATACCCCCTAATCTTAAAATCCCCCATCCTAGGGAAAAGACAACAACCAGTAACCATGATTTTATAAATTTCTATAAGGTCACTTCTCAACCTTCTACACTCCAACTAGCGTATCCAGCTTTATTTTATAACTTGCATACCGGCAACTTCCTGGTATATCCCTTCTGAACCTTGTCTAACTTAATAATATTTTTCCTATATCTGAGCGACCAGAACTGGACACAGTACTCCAGAAGAGGCTTTGTTAATGTCCTGAACTACCTCAACATTTGACTTGACTTGATTGCTTGTAGTCACATGTACCTAAGAATAGTAAAAAGTTTTGATTTGCAAGCAGTGCAGGCAGATCATAGCAAACAAAGATATAGAAATCAAGGGGTGCTTAGACAGAGTCAGGCATACAGGTTACACTACACAGGAGGTGTACAAAGCAAAATCAACATTATTTGAAGTTAGAGAATCCATTCACCAGTCTAATAACAGCAGGGAAGAAGCTGTTCCTGAACCTGTTGGTGCATGTATTCAAGCTTCTGTATCTTCTGCCTGATGGAAGAAATTGCAAGAGAACACTACTGGGGTGGGAGGGGTTTTTGATGTTGGCAGCCTTTCTGCGGCAACGAACTGTGTAAATGTAGTCCATGGATGGGAGGTTGGTTTCTGTGATTGTCTGGACTGTGCACACCACCATCTAGTCCTGGACAGAGCAGTTGCTGTACCAGGCTGTTATACAGAGCTGAAAATGTGTTGCTGGAAAAGCGCAGCAGGTCAGGCAGCACCCAGGGAACAGGAGAATCGACGTTTCGGGCATAAGCCCTTCTTCAGGAATGAGGAAAGTTTGTCCAGCAGGCTAAGATAACGGAAGATGAGGCGTTCTTCCTCCAACCGTCGTTTCGCTGTGGTCTGACGATGGAGGAGTCCAAAGACCTGCATATCTTTGGTGGAGTGGGAGGGGGAATTGAAATGTTGAGCTACAGGGTGGTTGGGTTGGTTGGTCCGGGTGTCCCAGAGGTGTTCTCTGAAACGCTCCGCAAGTAGCCTGCCTGTCTCCCCAATATAGAGGAGGCCACATCGGGTGCAGAGGATGCAATAGATGATGTGTGTGGAGGTGCAGGTGAATCTGTGGCGGATATGGAAGTTTCCTTTGGGGCCTTGGAGGGAGGTGAGGGGGGAGGTGTGGGCGCAAGTCTTGCACCTCCTGCAGTTGCAGGGGAAGGCTGTTATACACCTGGATCGTATGCTTTCTGTGATGCATCTGTAAAAGTTGGTGAGGGTCCTGATGAAATTTCGAAACTGCATGAAGAGGCATTGTTTTGTCTTTTTGACCAGCACATCTACATGACTGGCCCAGGACACGTTGTCAGTTATTGTTACTCCTTGGAACATGACACTCTCGACCCTCACCACCTCAGCTTTGTTGATGTAAATGGGAGCATGTTCTCCTCCTTTCCTACTGAAGTCAAAGATCAGTTCTTTTGTTTGGCCAACATTGGGAGAGACGTTATTATCATTGCATCATGACACCAAGCCCTCTATCTCCTTTCTGTATCTGACTTATCATTGTGTGATATCTGTCCTACCACACTGGTGTTGTCAGCAAACTTGTAAATGGAATTCATTCAGAATTTGGCTATGTAGTTGTGGATGTACAGGGAGTAAAAGTAAGGGCCTGAGAATGCATCCTTTGGGGACTGCAGTGTTGAGGGTTATCGTGGAGGAGGTGCTATTGCCTATCTTCACTGACTGCAGTTCATGGGTCAGGATGCTGAGAATCCACTTGCAGAGGGCGGAGCAGGGACCTAGGTCTTGAACTCAGTCTAGAGGGGATATTTGTGTCGAAGGCAGAGCTGTAATTAATAAGGAGGAGTCTGACATAGGTGTCCTTATTATCCAGATGTTCCAGGGATGAGTGTAGGGCTAGGGAGATGGCATCTGCTGTGGATCATTTTCGTTGATAGGCATATTGCAGGGAATCAAGGCAAGCTGGAAGGCTAGAGTTGATGTGGGTCATGATCAGCCGCTCAAAGCACATCATGATTATTGAGGTCAGAGTCACTGGGTGGTAATAATTAAGGCACGTTGCATGTGTTTTCTTTGGTAGTGGGATGAAAGTGGTCTTTTTGAAGCAGGTGGGGCCTTTGGTTTGTAAGAGGGAGAGATTGAAGATGTTAGTGAATACCTCTGCCAGCTGGTCCACGCAGGAGCTAATTGCATAGCTGGAGACTCCATCTGGACCTGTCGCTTTCCTTGGGTTGACTCTCAGGAAGACCAATCTGACGTCTGGAATGGTGACGGACTGAAAAGGTGCATCCAGGACTTTTGCTAAAACCAAGCATAGAAAACATTGAGTGCATCATGGAGGGACGAGGTTTTATCCACTATATTGCTCTGTTCGTTTTGTATCCCATTATATCGTGTAGGTCTTGCCACAGATGGTGGTCGTCTACATGGTTAATTTGGGCCTCTAACTTGGTCCGGTACTACTTCTTGGCATCTTTGATGGCTTTGCAAAGGTCACATCTGGATTTTCTGCATAGGTATGGGTCATCTGAATTGAATGCTGCATGCCTGGTCTTTAGTAGGCAGTGGATTTCTCAATTCATTCAAGGTTTCACCCAATTGAGTATGAGCTTTCAGAGAGAAGAAGGTAGCATTAATATTGCAGTGAGAGAAGGACATTATCCTTCTTCCAGTGCTGTGCTTTCCTCCAAATGGCTGCAATTGCTTTAACATGGGTGTCAACCTAGCATGATCTAGTGTCATGGCAGCCACTCTTGGCCTGGAAGAAGAGGGACTCCTGCCACCATACAATTCCATCCAGCAGGATCTTCTGGTCTCTGCATAAAGCAGGATTCTGATTTCCTCCTGTCTGCAATACTGCTGAAACTGTGCGGGATGCCTCCAGGCTGACAGTGCTTATCTGGGTGCTCAGTGGGCTTCTGAACATGCCATGGTTGCTAGTCTTTTGGTGGAAATCTGCTGAGTAGCAAGTTGGTTTGGGAAAGGTACTGGTAAGTTGGGGCCAGAATTAATTATGAGGCATGTGGTAGCTAATTATTATGATGTATTTGGTACAATATGGCAAGATAATTTACTAGGCCTGCCAAAAAATGCTTCAAAAAACTCGATGCGCCTGGGACTTAGCCAAAACAATAAGATGCTAAGTATTTGAGGACGTCGCACTGATCCCTCTGGTAATTCACTTAAAACCAGTTTACCAATCTAGAAAAGACAATTTATTCCTGCTTTCTGTCAGCTAACCAGTCCTTATCCACGCTAATTACATTATGTGCTCTTATCCCATGCGATAATCTTTGATGTGGCTCCTTAACGAAAGCATTTTGGAAATCGAAGTACACCACCTCCACTAGTTCACATCTATCTAACATGGATCTTATTTCATCAAAAAAAACTTAATAAATTAGTTAAACATGACTTCTTTTTCACCAAGTTATGTTGGCTTTGTCTGATTGCTGTCATTTTTGAAATATCCTGCTTATTCTGAGCATATTCTTTATGACAGAGGTTCAGCTAACTTGCCCATAGTTAGATTTATGTGCTGTCTTCGAGAAGCACTCTGCTTTCTGAACTCTAAAATGTTAATGTTTCTAACACAAAATGTTGTCAAAGAGCCTTGGTGAATTTCTGCAATGCATCATGGATATGGTGCACACCGCTGCTATTGGGTATTCATGTTGGACGGAGTAGATGTTTGTACATGTGGTGCCAATAAAGAGGGCTACTTTGTCCTGGAAGGTGTCAAACTTCTTGACTGCTCTTGGAGTTGTACTCATCCATCACATTTCTGACTTATGCCTTGTAGATGATGGACAGACTTAGGGGAGTCAGGAGGGGAGTTACTCGCTGCAATGCTCCGAGCTGCTGACTTGTTGTTGTAGCCACTCTCTTTATAATGGCAAGTTCTGTCAGTTTCTGGTATTCCCCAGAATATTAATTTAAGGGGATTCAGTGATGGTGACACCATTAAATGTCAATGGGCAGTGGTTAGATTGTCTTTTATTGGAGAAGGATATTGTCTGGCAATTGTGTAACCACTTTTCAGCCCAAGCCTGGATATTGTCCAGCTCTTGCTGCATTTAGACAATGA
This sequence comes from Chiloscyllium plagiosum, assembly GCF_004010195.1. NCBI lineage: Eukaryota > Metazoa > Chordata > Chondrichthyes > Orectolobiformes > Hemiscylliidae > Chiloscyllium > Chiloscyllium plagiosum. Next base: position 85,019,155 of record NC_057714.1, on the reverse strand, counting down.
CTGCTTCACTATTAGATGAGTCACAAATGATGCTGAACATTGTGTACTCATTAGCATCAGCACATTGAGCTATCATTCTTCAGCAGTGATGTGGAGTGCAGGTTTTGGATTGGGATGGACAAAGTCAGAAATCACATGGCACCAGGTTACAGTCCAACAGGTTTATTTAAAATAGCAAGCTTTTGAAGCATAGCCCCTTTGTCAGGTTAAGTGAGAGGGAAGCACATAGAACACAGAAGATGAAGGGCAGAGAGCTCAAAACGTCTTACAAATGGTGTGAGTGGTCTGTCGAATATAAGTCTCTGCAGGTGACCAAGGATGTTAGTTGGTGTGAGTAAAGTGTCAATAGTTAAATAACAACATTGATCGCTCTACCAATAAATTCGGTATTCTGTATGTGATCCTGTCCAGTTTCCAGCAATTAATCAGTTTAACCACTGGCTAACATCACAAATTTGTCATCTACCACACCTGGTTTAATTATTGCTCATTAAACCATTTATCTCCCTGGAAACAAGGTTGTCTCTGTTTGAACAAACATTGAACATCAGCCAGCTTCTTGGTGCTGCTGCCAGTCAACTGTATGATATTTACACAGAGCACTTCTGTGGCTACTAGCTCCAGTTTAGCTGATAAATAGTCAAATTATGTGCATATCTGATGCCCTGGTCTGTTTCAAAGAGAACTTCAGCTAAACACTGTAATAGTCCAGTTATCACTCTGCAGTTTATAGCACTTGATTTAAACCACTTAATTTAAACCTGCGCATTCCTTCAGGTAAAGAAACATTTAAGACCAGTGACCTCTTCAATCATTAGGTCATCATCTAAATCAATTAACTTTTCAATATAGCAGGTTTGAATGTTTTTTTTTCATTTCACTTTGACTCCCCAGCAAATTTTAGTATACTACCTATGCAATATTCTGAATGCATAACCTGGAAATATGGTGGACACAGATTTAATTAAGACATTCAAATGATAAGTTAAATACTGTGCAGGGTTATAGGGAAAGGGTCCACCACAACAGAAGAAAATGTATGTATATTTCTTTCAAATTTTATTTGTCTGAACATCCAAAAGGAACTTGCAGTGGATTTAAACATTGTGTATCAATTTAAAGTAGAAGAGTCATGTTATAACTATTTTTGATTGACTATATTTACATCAATCGTTATTAGTGGAACGGAGCATTGAATATTAACTTTTGTGGGCGGCACGGTGGCACAGTGGTTAGCACTGCTGCCTCACAGCGCCAGAGATCCGGGTTCAATTCCCGCCTCAGGCGACTAACTGTGTGGAGTTTGAACGTTCTCCCCGTGTCTGCGTGGGTTTCCTCCGGGTGCTCCGGTTTCCTCCCACAGTCCCAAGATGTGCAGGTCAGGTGAATTGGTCATGCTAAATTGCCCGTAGTGTTAGGTAAGGGGTAAACGTAAGGTTATGGGTGGGTTGCGCTTCGGCGGGGTGGTGTGGACTTGTTGGGCCGAAGGGCCTGTTTCCACATTGTAAGTAATCTAATCTAATCTTTTCTTAGAGTCATCACTACCTATGTAAGTGAAGTGGTTATCTCCAAGCGTTATATATTCTACAATGCTGAGTTCATTTCATTACAAAGTAATCAGGAATTAATTTATACAATTAATATTCACTAGCAATTATAAATGTTTTAGTCTCATATTTATATATTCATAAGCTTACATTTAAATGACAATATTCTAGAATTCTTAAGTTAAGAATGTAAGATCTGATGGAAGTGGACTTAAAAATAACTTTTTCTGCTATAACATACCTGTAAATACATTCTACCCTGAGATAATTTTGTTGATTTGAAAGCTCATGAGAGCGAGGACATTTCATTACAGGACTTAGTCTAAAGCTCTGACTAAGTTCATTAACAATATGAAATTTCTTGGTTGTTATTTTAAGCCACAATTAGTTTGTCTCGGCAGGTTTACCTTGATGGGAGATCAGGATAGTAGACTGGAATAACTGCACTGAGGCCCAAATCAACCTTCATTCACTTGTGCACAGTACACTAGCTATGGTCCGCCAGCTCAGAATCTGTCCCTGAAATGAGGAGATGCTAGATCTCCTGTTTATATCTGTCAGCCAGAGCTCCCTGATTAGCCCAGTATAAAAACCCAATACAAGGATCTCATTGTCAATGAGATCCACCTGGTTAAAATCACTACACTGGGGGATAAGGATAGTAAACCTTTCCACATATCTTGATCTTCAATACAGTGACAGGAACATCAGCAGGTGTGGGTGCAGAATCCACTATGTAATCATCTATAAGGGTTTGCAGCCAGGATTGCTGAATAGATGATCTATCCTGACCACCACATCCATGTACAGTTTAAATGTTATGAGATTTCCCATCTCTACCGCCTTCCCAAGCAGTATATTCCAGAGTCCCACCATCCCCTGGGTGAAAAGTTTTTCCCCTCTAATCTTCCTGACCTTCATCCTAAAATTATAGCACCTTGTTATTGACCCTTCAACTAAGGGGAACATCTGCTTCCTAATCATCCTGTCTATTTCCCTTGTAATCTAATAGACCTCAACCAGGTTCTCTCTCAGCATTTTCTGCTCTAAGTAAAACAAGTGTGGTGCTGGAAAAGCACAGCTTGTCAGGCAGAATCTGAGGAGCAGGAGAGTCAATATTTTGAGCATGACTCTTCATCAGGAAGCTCATGCTTGAAAGGTCAACTCTCCTGTTCCTCGGACACTGCCTGCCCAGCTGTGTTTTTCCAGCACCACAATTTTCGACTTTGATCTCCAGCATCTGCAGTCCTCATTTTCTCTAAGTAAAACAACCCAAGCTTATTCAGCCTCTCTTCAGAGCTAAAAAGTGCCAACCCAGGCAGGATCTTGAAGCAACTTCTTTGCATCCACTCCAGTGTAATAATATCCTTCCTATTGTGTGGTGCCCAGAGTGCACACAGTACTCCAGCTGTGGCCTAACCAAAATTGTGTATCAAGACCTTCCCATTCTTATACTCTGTGTCATTACTGACCAAGGAAAGTGTCCTCTATGCATTCTTATTAAAATACCCTTCCATTGTCAGAGAACTATTGTCAAGCTCTCCAAGATCATTCTATTCCTCTGAGCTTCCTGGTCTCTTGCCATACCACTTTTTAAAAATTAGATTAGATTAGATTAACCCGGGTCTACAGGCGCTGTGAGGCAGCAGTGCTAACCACTGGGCCACCAGTGTTGTTCGTGTAATTTTTGGGCTTATCATTACCACCTTTCTTGAACAAGGGCCATAATGTTTGCAATTTTCTTGCCTTCAGACACTTCCCAGAGTCTAGATATATTTTGTAGCCAATACCCGTGCATTTGCAAGCTCACTTCCTGTAAAATCCTTGATGCACCGCATCTGGTCCCAGTGCCTTGTCAACATTAAGTATCAACAATATAGCAAGCAATTCTACCTAGTAGTTATAAACACTTTTAGTAAGTAAGTTTCCTCCCCATAGCCTGGGTAGCATCTTTCTCTTTGGTAAAGACAGATGTAAAGCATTCATTTAACCTGTCAACCATGATCCCTGCCTCTAAGTGAAAATCTTTTTTTTTAAATTGGAGTCTTTTTCTCAGACTGGAAAGGTCAAATAATAGGGGACATATGTTTAAAGTGAGAGGGAAAAATTTTAAAGGAGATGTGTAAGAAAAGTTTTTTACACAGAAGATGGTAGGTCCTTTGAACACGACACCAAGGGAGGTGGTAGAAGCAGATACGACAACAAAGTTTAAGAGGCATTTAGACAGATACAAGGACAGGCAGAGAATAGAGAGATATGGACTAAGTGCAATCAGGTGGGATTAGTGCAGGATGGCATCATGGTTAGCACAGACATGTGGGCTGAAGGGCCTGTCCTTGTGCTGTACTGTTCTATGTTCTATCTTCTATGTCCGTTTGGTCCCCAGTTGGCACTAATGCTCCTTTTAGCAGCCTTTTACTATTTATATGGCCATAGACAACATTGGGACATGTCTTTATGTTGACTCCCATATTTTCTCATAATCACTGTTTCCTTCTGTTCTTTGCTACGTCATCCCCCACCCCAAATCTTTGATATTCTCTTGATTCTCATTTTTATTTTCTACCAGGCACTTGCCGTAAATGCACTTTTTCTTCTTTATCTTAATTTCAATTCCACATCAGTTTTTGAACCATGCATTTACCTCCTCTTGGTAAACCTTGGGATTAGAGCACTGCTGTCCCCATTTACAACAAATACCCACTTGAACAAAAATTATAACAGTAAACTCTCTCATCTTGTTCTGCTACAGTCACCTGCATACTCACTGTGCACCTTACACACTTTAACTCCTGGATAACTGTTGAATTAAATCCCTGATTTATCATTGATTCCCCTTAACTTTACCCCTTTGACCACTGACATCAATTGGACCTAACACTCCCCACTCTCTAACCTAGGACCATTGCCTCCCCTATGAGACAATACTCTATTAACCAATGCAACCCAATCCAACCCTCTCGGAATGAGCACCTATTCCACAACCAATCTGATCCCACCAGAGCTGACCTGCCCTTGACTCCAGCTGGACACTTCCACACCTCCCAATACCTGACCCTCAACCACATGCCATAACTAACTCCTCACTCTACTCCCACGCTTAACTGATACACTTTTTCACAGTAGTTTTCAAAGTGTCTGCTGGATATTTAAACTTTGCAATATGGCACTCAGTACTTTAAAATGGGCTGTGGTTTTGATGATAACTATCTAATCTTCCAGACTCAAAGATTCCTGGACAGGTTTATAAAAAAAGGCCAGGAATCTCCAGTGTAAAAGTCATTAAAAGGAAGTGTGTTTTTTTTTCCAAAACTGATCACAGTTGGAAGTAGGGTTTCATAAATTGGAAAGCCTTTTCTACCATCTTTAATACTTCAATGACATGACCTTTCATCTTTTTCAAGAGGTTGTTTTGGATTGCTTTGATAAGTGTATAAGCTGTAACTAGCTCCATTGTCTGCTCAGACAGCTCATCCTTTGAAAAATCACTGCCTCCTCCTTGACATGGCATCAGGCGACAAATTGATCACTTGATTCTTGTGTCAGTTGCCTGTAAGGTCGAGACAGTGCATTTTAGAATTCACTTTTCCTTGAAGTTGATCTTCTAGCATTTCCCACAGCTTTGCAGGATCTCTTTGACCCAACTGAATCAAGTCTCAGTCTTAATTCTGTGAATTTCATTGATTCTAGGTGCTAGGCTATTAATCCAGAAACTGGGGGCTGGGGACTTGAGTTCAAGTCCTGCCATGGTGAATTTAAATTCATTTTTTTAAAAATCTGGAATTAAGAACCTACTGATGACCATGAAATCTTGTCAATTGTCAGAAAAACCCACTAATGTCCTTCAGGAAGGAAATCTGTCATCCTCACGTGGTCTGGCCTACATGTGACTCCAGACCCACAGCAATGTGATTGACTCTCAATTGCCCTCCCAAATGGCCTAGCAAACCACTCAGTTGTATCAATCGCTACAAAGTCTAAAAGAAATAAAGCTGGATGGATCACTTGGCATTGGCCTAGGCACCAGAAAAGACAACAATAGAAACTGCCCTGTCAACTTTTCCAAGTCCAGGGGCTAATGCTGTCTCACAGACTAGTTAAGCAATAGCCTGACACAATCATACCTTACTGTAAGTGCAAAGAGCTTAATAATTTCTTTGTTATTAAGATTGAGACCATCCAATTAGCAGCTGCTAGCCTTCCCTCCCTTTCATTATTGCCGAGGAACCACTGGAACTCAAATCTTTCTGCAGTTTCTCTCCAATCTTCCCTCATACTTTCTCTAAGTTGAGATCCATCACATTATGCTGCCTCTTCCCATTAAACTGTTGACCATCCAATTTCCTCTTAATTAACATTGTTAATGGTTCTCTGTTTAGGTGTTGTCCTTATCTCCTTTAATTCCTTTCAATGGATATAGAATTTAAAGAAACTAGGGGCCAGATATTTTCCAGGGGCTTCATGACCTTTAATGTATGGGCTAAGTGTAAGAAGTTACAATATGAGAAGAACAGTCACCCAGTAAAGAGATTCCCTGAACAGGACAATTAATGCCAGAGGGCAGGATTTCTATGAAACTAGGGATGACAGCAGAGTCTTTAAACTGGACCAATTCAATACTGTCCAGCAAGCTGTCTTTTCAAGTAGGGCATCCTAAATGGAGGCTCCTTCTCTCCATCTTCTTTTATTTTGCAATAAAACAATTAAAATGCAAAAATACCCTTGGGAACAGACCTCCCATTATAGTGGGGAACATGTCTATAAAGAAGTCTGTAGCTGCAGCTCAAAGCTGGCAGGTGGAGAGGGCCAAAGGCTGAGAGCATTAGCCACCATATCTGCTGCTAGAAGGTTCTGACAATAGGCCTTAATAATATTTTAGCAAGCTCAGTTGGCCACCTGCAACTTTTGACCAGGTGGACCTGCTGTCCTGTTAAACCCCCATCCCCGTCAAACTAATCAACCACTCCCATCCACCTCTAAGAGAAAAGGACCTTGTCCTAGGATCGTGCTGGCAATGTGACTTTGCTCTCTGGCCCACCTGTCTGCTTATCTCATGAAGAGATAAAAGCCCTCTTCATGATGTACCTTAACACATCTTGTTTCTATATTAAATAATGATTGAATGGTAGGAGTTTCTGAGAGTAATTCAGGAAATACAGCAGACATTCATCCCAAGGAAAAAGAAACATGGTTCAGAGAAGATGGGGCAACCATGGCTGACTAGGCAGTGGGAAACCTGAGGATTGGGAAGTTTACAAGGACTAACAGAGGACAGCAAAAAAAGAAATAAAGAGGGAGGAGATTAAAAATGAGATTAAGCTAGCCAGTAATATAAAGGAAGAATGTAAGAGTTTCTTTAGATATGTAAAGGGCAAAAGAGAGGCAAAAGTGGACATTTGACTGCTGGAAAATGATGCTAGAGAGATAGTAGTGGAGAACAATGAAATCATTGAGGAACTGAATGGTTACTTTGCGTCAGTCTTCACAGTGGAAGTCACTAGTAATATCCCAAAAATTCAAGACAGTGAGGGGGCAGAGCTGAGTATGGGGACCATCACCAATGGTCTTATGGTCTTATGTTACAGGTAAAGAAGCTCCTTCCGTTGTTTGGATGGCACTGTACAAACCATTTCCAAATATTTGTCACATGTATTCACCATATCAGATCTTACCTCACTCTTGTAGAAGTAACCTCCTGACTGTAACTTCTTACTGAAGGTAATGATATCTATTGGATCACCCAGGCCCCAGTGATTGTGAGCCCAGAACTTGCCAGTGACACTTCCTCCTGTCTGTACTTCGTCACACAAGAAAACAGAGCCATGCTGATTGGGCCGTTTCAGCCAGACAGAATAAGGTAGGTGAGCATCAGAGTCAGAATTTCACACATCTGTGGCAATGATAAACACAATGTGACAATGGGTGATCTGCATGTGGCAGGGATCAAGCAACAGGAAAACAAAATGGTCAGCAAGGATGTAAAATAAAGGTACCATCAGTGTCAATTCATCAATTCATATCACCTACCCATAACAATTAAGGAGGCATGAAAGCTTATGTTTTGCTAATGGTAAATATATTTTCCAAGTATGGTATACTAAAAATATCTTCTAGTGCTCAGCATTTATTAAAAATGGACAATATGCAATTATCACTGGTATTAAAAGCAAATTTAACCTTTAATACGGAAATGTTTCTATGGCATTAAACAACTTGTCATTTCAGCTATGATGGCCTGATAAAGTTATTATGCTTGCTGCACAGCAAATAAATCTTTTTGCATGAGCTTATCTGAAGGTGTCTACTGTAAATCCATCAGAGGGTAGTTATGATTGATTAAAGTACTCCTAGAGAATGGAGATAGACTTGAAGTCATAATGTTGTTAACTCTTCCTGAAGTGTGGTAAAAATCAAGATAACCTAAGTTTTATAAAAGGAAACGCAGATGTACAAAATCATCATTATTCTGCTGGACTGTAGAGCTGCTCTGTCATTAAGAGAGCAATGACTGGTGGTGGTTTAACCTCAGCTGGTGTGGGAACTGAATTAATGCATTACTCTGCATCGCAAACCGACGAACTGAGCTAACTGATCTGCTATATACCGGCACCCTGGAACTGAAAGTTAATATGAAGGAGGTAACATTTTTCAGTTAGAGGCTGTGCAATAAAAACAAGAAAAATGGAGTCAATTCAGAAAGCTGTCATTTATACTTTTCAATAATTTTTATAGTTGAATGTCTGATTGAGTGACATCTGCTTCAATGGATATTCTGTCTGCTTATTGTTACATAGTACAGCGGCATATTAAGTAGCAAAACCCCTTTTCTTATGATTTCTCAGTCAGATTACAGAAACATTTCAGGATTTTTGTAGTACAGAGAGGTCGAGGCAGGGTTCAAGTCCCACCTGCTCCAATGTTGTGTCATAACAGTAAGTACACGATGGTCTTTGTGAAAGATATAGGACTGGATGTTTGCTATTGAGGTGTAGTTTGAATTGTTAAGGTCTTTAAATGGTGCGCTGTTTGCTTCAGGGGGTTGGATTATTGTGGGATGGAACCCTCTGCCTTTGCAAATGAAGTGTTGATTGGCCACATGATGTCCAAATGTTGGGGTGGGCTGGTTAATAAGTCTACCTTGGTTCTCTGGATGAGTGTTGCCATTGTATTGTGACAATGTACACGTTTACCAAAAGGATACAAATAGCATATATTCCAGTGGCACTCATTTTCTAAGAAAATACGTTTAAAAAAATAGATATTATTATTTTGAATAATTGTCCATCATGGGCAGTGCAGCAGTACACCACAGTTCCTAACTTCTTATTTCTGTCATAGCAAGACAGCTTATGGGACAACATTCTCGATAGAGTTACCCTCTTACTGACCTCCACACATCCCATATGACTGCTTATACCCTTCTTTTCAACCCTTGTTACCACATCCTGTTCCTTGGCCCTTTACCCCACAAAGGTAACTAAGGCAACAGCTCAATTTTAAATGATATAAAATCAATTTTCAGGAATTAATCTTATTTAAAATGGATAGAGCAGCCATTAAAGGAGCTAAGGATCAGGTACTGAGGGGCCTAGAGCTGTGCATATACAGGTAGACATGAACAGGTTGAGAAAGCTGTTAAAAAGCTTACAGTATGTTTTTGTTTTATAAGGAAGGGTGTGAAGTACAAAAGCCGGTAAGTTAAATCTAGTAATGAAAAACCCTTATTAATCACGGATTAGGTTCCAGTCGGAACACTATATCCAACATTTTAAGAAAGATTTCAAGATTTAATGTAGATTTCAAGATTCAAATGTAGAAAGTAATTCTTCAGTTTACGGAGAAAGTAGTGAAACAAAGAATGGAAAAGGTTAAAGGAGATTTAATGGCAGCATTCAAAAAAATGCAGAGTTTTGAGAGCATACATTGTTCTGGGTTTGACATTTTAGTTGAGGATTTAGTTAATTTGGGTAGTTAATCTACAAAGACATGAGGTTGAATCTTCACATTTTCAGTCAGTGTTTTGTCAAGTATAGTTCATGGCGCTGAGTCCACTGTGGCTCAAAGTGACTTTTTTCATGCAATCTATTGCTCTTCAACTAATTAATTATGCAAATAGATTATTTGGTGCCATCTTTGTATTATTGTGCAGCTGAGAGGCGGACGTGTTCACCACTCCTGGGACCTTTGGTCTTCACACATTTGGTGCCATATTTAAAGCCCAACTACACACCATTTTAGTCGCTGTGATGCTCCAGCAATATCACAGAGGAAATGACCCAAAAAGACAAATTAGCTCCCTGTTTTGTGGAGAAGGACCTGGAGGAGCTGGTGGATGCAGTGGTAGAGAGGCGATAGTGGTTTATTCTGTGACTGCCACAGGAGACAATGCCACCAAACTCAGTCAGCCTGGATTCAAATAGAGGCTCAGGTCAGCATTTCAGAGGGAATAGTTTGCAAAATAATTCCACGATCAAGAATTATAGTCGTTTATTAAACTTAATAACAGAAGAATGTTTTCCTTTTTGCAATCACAATTATTTGTAACTGGTCTAATGAGATGTATGGCAGTGTATCATTTTGCTTTCTAAGGGGCTTTAGTGGTGCAGTGGTAGTGTCTTTACCTCTGGGCATGACAATACAGGTTGAAGTCTCACCTGTTCCAGAAGTTGACTAGAAACTATCCATTGAATTCCATTGAAAACCTTTGGAAGAGTTTTCCTTCAGTTATGAAGTTGTCACATTTATTCTGGATTTTAGGCATTATTTCATCTAATGTAGAGACAAATTTGCACAGATCAAAATGAAGATGGTAGATTTCCTTCCCTGAAGGACATTAGTGAACCAGATGGGTTTTCCGATAATCAGCAATGATTTTGATTGTTGGAAAGACCCATCTGGTTCACGAATATCCTTCAGGAAGGAAATCTGCCATCCTCACCTGGTCTGGCCTAAATGTGACTCCAGACCCACAGCAATGTGGTTGACTCTCAATTGCCCTCCGAAATGGCCTGGCAAGCCATTCAGTTGTACCAATCGCTACAAAGTCTCGAAAAAATGAAACTGGGCCGATCTCCTTGCATTGAATTCAGGCACTGGAAAAGACAACAGCAGAAATAGACCTGTTGACTCTGCAAAACCCTTCTTACTAACATCTGGGGGCTAGTACCAAAATTGGTAGAGCTGTCTCACAGACCAGTCAAGCAACAGCCTGACATTGTCATACTCATGGAATCATACCTTACGGACAGTGTCCCAGACACCACCATCAGCATCCCTGAATATGTCCTATCCCACCAGCAGGGCAGAGGTGGCAGCATAGTGGTATACAGCCAGGAGGGAATTGCCCTGGGAGTCCTTAAAATTGACTCTGGACCCAGTGAAGTCTGTGGCTTCAGGTTAAATATGGGCAAGTAAACTTCCTGCTGATTACCACATACTGTCCTCCCTCAGCTGATGAATTGGTACTCCTCCATGTTGAACAATGCTTACAGGAAACACTACGGGTGGCAAGGGCACAAAATGTACTCTGAGTGGAGGATTTCAATGTCCACCATCAACAGTGGCTCAGCAGCAGCACTAATGTTCGAGCCATGCAGATCCAAAAAGGCATAGCTGCTAGACTGGGTCTGTGGCGGGTGGTAAGGGTGGCACAGTGGCTCAGTGGTTAGCACTGCTGCCTCACAGCACCAGGGACCTGGGTTTGATTTATGCCTCGGGTGACTGTATGGAGTTTGCACATTCTCCCTGTGTCTGCGTGGGTTTCTTCCGGGAGCTTCGGTTTCCTCCCACAATCCAAAGATGTGCAGGTCAGGTGAATTGGCCATGCTAAATTTCCCATAGTATTAGGTGTATTATTCAGGGGTAAATATAGGATAGGGAAATAGGTCTGGGTGGGTTACTCTTCGGAGGGTCGGTGTGGACTTGTTGGGCTGAAGGGCCTGTTTCCATACTGTAGAGAATCTAATCTAATCAACAAGAGGGAAAAACACACTTAAACTTACACTTAACAATCAGCCAGCTGCAGATGCATCTGTCCATGACAGTAGCGGTAAGAGCTACCAGTGCACAATCCTTGGGGAGACAAAGTCCTTGCTCATTGAGAATAACCACCATTGTATTGTATGGCACTATCACTGTGCTAAATAGAATAGACTTCAAACGGATCTAGCAAATCAAGACTGGCCATCCATGGGGTGCAGTGGGCCATTAACGGCAGCAAAATATTTTTAAAAATTCATTTGAGGAATGTGAGCATCGCTGGCTGGCCAGCAGGTATTGTCCATCCCCAGTTCCTCTTGAATTATACTCCAACACAGCAGTAGTAACCAGGTTCGTGATGCTTCAACTGGGTCTGGGGCACAGCAGGAAAGAGTAAAGTTAACCAGGGCCTTAGTAATCGGAGGCTCGAGAGTTAGGGGGACAGACAGGAGATTCTGCGGTCGCAAATGGAAATCCAGGATAATGTTGTTGCCTCCCGGGTACCAGGGTCCAGGATGTCTCAGAGCGGCTGCAGATCATTCTCAAGGGGGAGGGGGAGCAACCAGAGGTTATTGTGCACGTTGGCACAAGCGACACAGGCAGAAATAGGGATGAGGTCCTGCAGAGTGATTATAGAGAACTAGGAAAAAAATTAAAAACCTGGACCTTGACTGTGGTAATCTCTGGATTACTTCCAATGCCACGTGCTAGTGTGGGTAAGAACAGGAGGATATGGCAGATGGATGTGTGGCTAAAGGATTGGTGCAGTGAGCAGGAATTCAAATTTTTAGATCATTGGGATCTTTTCTGGGCAGAGATGACCTGTTCAAGAGGGACAGGTTACACCTGAACTGGAGGGGGACCAATATCTTACCAGCTAGGTTTGTGAGTGCTGTGAGGAAGAGTTTTAAGCTCGATTGGCAGGAAAGGTGGGATCCTTAACAGCAGGGAGGCAAGTGCAACGTTCAAAGGAGATATAGCCATCAAAAATAGCATGTTGAAGAGAAAGGTCAGGCTGGAGCAAGGAATGCCTATTGGATTAAATTGCATGTATTTCAATGCAAGAAGGCTGTCAGGTAAGGCCGATGAACTCAGAGTGTGGATAGGTACGTGGAACTTGAATATTACAGCTATTACAGAAACATGGCTAAGGCGGGGACAGGACTGACAGCTTAATGTGCCAGGACACAGGTGCTATTGGCAGGACAGAGGTGGTGGAAGGAGGGGACGAGGAAGTTGCATTTTTGATTGATTAAGATGAGTATCACAGCAGCAATCTGAGATGAAATAACTGAAGGATCATCCAGTGAGGCTTTGTGGGTGGAGCTAAGGAATAAGAAGGGGATGGTGATATTATTGGGGTTATACTATAGGCCCCAAAATAGTCAATGGAAATTAGAGGAACAAACATGCAGAGAAAATGGGGAGACTTGCAGGAGCAATTGGTTGTCATAATAGGGGATTTTAGTTTTCCTAACATAGACTGGGACTGCCAGAGCATTAAGGACTTAGATGGGGTGGGAATTTGTTAAGTGCGTTCAGGAAAGTTTCCTTCAAGCAATACATAGAGGATCCTATACGGGAAGGGGCAAAACCCGACCTACTCTTGGAAAATGGGCAGGACAGGTGACTGAGGTGACAGTGGGGGAGCACTTTGGGATCAGTGATCATAGTTTTATTAATTTTAAAATAATTATGGAGAGGATCAAAACTGGTCTGCTGGCTCAAATTCTAAATTGGGGCAAGATGAATTTTGATGGAATTGACAGGAGCTTGCAGCGGTTGATTAGAGTAGTTTCTTTGCTGGCAAAGGGACCTCCAGCAAGTGGGAGGCCTTTAAAAGTGAGATAGCTAGAGTTCAAGGTGTATATGTTCCTGTGAGAGTGAAGGGCAGGATTGGCAGGAGTAGGGAACCCTAGATCACCAAACAAGAGGAGGCATGGCTCAGATACAGGCAACTGGAATCAAGGGAATCCCTGGAGGTATATAGGGGATCCAGGAGATTACTGAAGAAAGAAACCAGGAGGGTAAAAAAGGGGTATGAGATAGCTTTGGCTGAGAAGACTAAGGTGAATCCAAAGAGATTCTTTAAGCATATTAAAGGAAAAAGAATAACTAGAGTGAGGCCTAGGACAAAGTGGACAATATGTGTGGAATCACAGGAGATGGGCGAGGTCCACAATGAATATTCTCCTCTGTGTTTACTGCGGAGAAAGACATAAAGACTTGGGAACTTGAAGAGGTTCATGGTGATATCTTAGGGACAGTCCATATCACAGTAGAGGAGGTGTTAGATGTCTGAGAACAAATGAAGATGGATAAATTTCCTAGTCCTGATCAGCTATATCCAAGAACCTGACAAGAGGCTAGAGAAGAAATTGCAGGGGCCCTGGCTGATATATTTACATTTTTATTAGCCACAGGTGCGGTGCTGGAAAACTAAAGGGTAGTGAAAGTTGTGCCCTTATTCAAGAAGGGCTGCAAAGAAAAAATTGGGAACAGTAAGCCTAATATCCATGTTGGGTAAGTTACTTGAAAAGGTTCTGATGTAAATGAAATACATGCATTTGGAAAGACAGGGTTTGATCAGGAGTCATCAGCATGACTTTGTGCATGGAAGATCATGCCTCACAAATTTGTTAGAGTTCTTTGATGTTGTGACCAAGAAGGTTGACGAGGACAGAGCGGTAGTTGTAGTCTATATGGATTTCAGTAAGGCCTTTGATAAGGTTGCACATGGTAGACTGTTCTGGAAGGTAAGATTTTTTTTAGATTAGATTACATTACAAATTGGCATGATGGTAGGAAGCAGAGGCTAATAGTGGAAAGATGCTTGTTGGACTGGAGACATGTAACTAGTTGTATGCGCCAGGGATTGGTGTTGGGCCCATTGCTGTTTGTTATCTATATTGATGATTTGGATGAGAGTGTACATGGCATGATTAGAACATAGAACACAGAACATTACAGTGCATTACAGGTCCTTTGGCTCTCGACCTGTGAAACCAGTCTGAAGCTCATCCAACCAAAACTATTCCATTTTCATCCATTTGTTTACCCAAAGACCATTTAAATGCTCTTAAAGTTGGCGAGTTGACTACTGTTGCAGGCAGGCCATTCCACACCCCTACTACTCTCTGAGTAAAGAAACTACCTCTGACATCTGATCTATATCTATCACCCCTCAATTTAAAGCTATGTTCCCTCATGCTGGCCATCACCATCTGAGGAAAAAGGCTCTCACTGCCCACCCTATCTAACCCTCTAATTATATTTATATGTCTCAATTAAGTCATCTCTCAACCTTCTTCTCTCGAACAAAAATAAGTCCCTTAGCCTTTCCTTGTAAGATCTTCCCTCTGTACCAGACAACATCTTAGTATATGTCTCTTTTCCAAATTTTCCACATCCTTCCTATCATGTAGTGACCAGAATTGCACGAATACGCCAAGTGAGGCTGCGCCAGAGTTTTTTACAGCTGTAACATGACCTCATGGTTCTCAAACTCAATCCCTCTACCAATCTAAGCACCATGTGCCTTCTTAACAACCCGATCACCCTGGGTGGCAGCTTTCAAGGATCTGTGCATGGACACCAGGATTTCTCTGCTCATCTAGCAAGAATCTTACCATTAGTCCAGTACTCCAAATTCCTGTTGCTCCTTCCAAACTGAATCACCTCACATTTTTCTGCATCATATTCCATTTGCCGCCTCTCAGTCCAACTCTGCAGCTTACCTATGTCCCTCTGTGGCCTGTAACATAGAACATAGAACAATACAGCGCAGAACAGGCCTTTTGGCCCTTGATGTTGCGCCAACCTGTGAACTATTCTCAGCTTGTCCCCCTACACTATCCCAAAATCATTCATGAGCTTATCGAAGGATTGTTTAAATCTCCCTAATGTGGCTGAGTTGACTACCTTAGCAGGCAGGGCATTCCACACCCTTACCACTCTCTGCGTAAAGAACTTGCTCCTGACATCTGTCTTAAATCTATCACCCCTCAATTTGTAGTTATGCCCTCTCGTACAAGCTGACGTCATCATCCTAGGAAAAAGTCTTTCACTGTCTACTGTATCTAATCCGCTGATCATCTTGTATGTCTCTATCAAATCCCCCCTTAGCCTTCTTCTTTCTAATGAGAAAAGACCCAAGTCTCTCAGCCTTTCCTCATAAGACCTTCCCTCCAGACCAGGCAATATCCTGGTAAATCTCCTCTGCACCTTTTCCAATGCTTCCACATCCTTTCTGTAATGGGACGACCAGAATTGTACACAATATTCCAAGCCGCACTAGGGTTTTGTATAGTTGCAGCATGATATTGTGGTTCTGGAACTCAATCCCTCTACCAATGAAACCTAACACACTGTATGCCTTCTTAACAGCACTATTCTGGGTGGCAACTTTCAGGGATCTATGCACATGGACTCCAAGATCCCTCTGCACATCCACACTACCAAGAATCTTTCCATTGACCAAGTACTCTGCCTTCCTGTTATTCTTCCCAAAGTGCATCACCTCACATTTAGCTGCATTGAACTCCATTTGCCATCTTTCAACCCAAATCCCCCTGCAACCTGTAACATTCTTCCAAACTGTCCACTACTCCACCGACTTTAGTGTCATCTGCAAATTTACTAAACCGACTTTCTATTCCTGTGTCAATTTACTAATCCATCCACCTATGCCTGCGTCTAAGTCATTTATAAAAATGACAAACAGCAGTGGTCCCAAAACAGATCCTTGGGGCTCACCACTGGTAACTGGATTCCAGGCTGAATATTTTCCATCAACCACCACTCGCTGCCTTCTTCCAGAAAGCCAGTTTCTAATCCAAACTGCTAAATCACCCTC
>NC_057714.1:84978173-84999969 GCF_004010195.1 Chiloscyllium plagiosum | reverse complement strand
TGCACGCAATATTACAACAGTGGCCTAACCAATGTCCTGTACAGCCCCAATATGATCTCCCAACTCCTGTACTCAATACTCTGACCAACAAAGGAAAGCATACCAAACGCCTTCTTCACTATCCTATCTACCTGCAACTCCACTTTCAAGGAACTCTGAACCTGCACTCCAAGGTCTCTTTGTTCAGCAACACTCCCTAGGACCTTACCATTAAGTGTATAAGTCCTGCTAAGATTTGCTTTCCCAAAATGCAACACCTTAGCTCTCTCTTTAGGTCCTTCCTGGCTAACTTGTAACTCCCAAGCACGTTATCTGAGCCTTCATATCTCATCCTTACATCAGCCTTCTTCTTCCTTTGACATGAGATTCAACTTCTTTAGTAAACCACGGCTCCCTTGCTCGACCACTTCCTCCCTGCCTGACAGGTTCATACTTATCAAGGACACATAGTAGCTGTTTCTTGAATAAACTCCACATTTCAATCGTGCCCATCCTCTGCAGTTTCCTTCCCCATCCTAAGCATCCTAAATCTTGCCTAATTGCATCATAATTGCCTTTCCCCCAGCTATAAGTCTTGCCCTGCGGTATATACCTATCCCTTTCTGTTGCTGAAGTAAACATAACCGAATTGTGGTCATTATCACCAAAGTGCTCACCTACCTCCAAATCTAACAACTGGACTGGTTCATTACTCTGTACCAAATCCAATGTGGCTTTTCCTCTTGTTGGCCTGTCTACATACTGTGTCAGGAAATCCTCCTGCACACATTGGACAAAAGCTGACCCATCGTATTTCCAGTTGATATTTGGAAAGTTACAACTTTCCCATAACAACTACCCTGTTACTATTGCTCTGATCCAGAATCATCTTTGCTATCCTTTCCTCTACATCCCTGAAAATTCCCAACAGGGTGACCTCTCCTTTCCTGTTTCTAACCTTAACCCATACTACCTCAGTAGATATGTCTTCAAGCATCCTTTCTGCCACAATAGTATTGTCCTTGACTAACAATGCCACACCTCCCCCTCTTTTGCCAACTTCCCTGTTCCTATTGAAACATCTAAATCGTGGAACCTGCAACAACCATTCCTGACCCTGCTCTATCCATGAGTCCGAAATGGCTACATCAGAGTCCCAGGTACCAACCCATGCTGAAAATTCACCCACCTTATTTTGGATGCTCCTGGCAGTAAGTTTGCAGATAACACTAAAATAGGAAGTATCGTGGACAATGAGGAAATTGCAGCAGAATATTGATCAGCTGGGAATGGGCTGAGAAATGGCAAATGGAGTTTAATATAGATGACTGTGAGGTGTTGCATTTTGGAAAGTCAAATCCAGGTGGGAATTTCATGGTGAATGGTAGGACCTTCAAGGAGTGCAGTGGAACTGAGAGACCTTGGAGTTCAGGTTCACAGTTCTCTGAAAGTGGAATCACAGATAGACAGGGCAGTGAAGAAGGCTTTTGATATATCAGCCTTCATTAGTCAGGGCATTGAGCAAAGCAAGTTGGAAATAATGTTGCAGTTGTACAGGATGTTGGTGAGACTGCACTTGGAGTATTGTGTTCAGTTTTGGTCACCTTGTTTTAGGAAAGATGTTATTAAACTGGAAAAAGTGCAGGAGAAATTTTCAAGGATGTTGCCAGAACTTAAGGGATTGAGTTATAGGAAGAGGTTGGACAAGCTCAGACTTTTTTCTTTGGAATGTAGGAGATTCTTATCAGCGGTACTGATTAACACATATCAAGGCAGAAAATAAAGAAATAATGTGCAATTTTACAGTCCTTCTATTTAAGTGCTTTGCCACTGGGCTTGGATCCGAGCTTCTCCACCCCAATATTGAGACTGTCACCAGCTCAAAGCAGTCAGCCAGCCTTGAATCTCTTCACCTGCTTGAGATCCATGACAGTAAAATATCTAATCATGATATTAGAAAAATATTAAGTAGGGTCTGGGATGAAAGACCATTGTTGCAGAGCTGACAGGAAAGTGTCTAATTGTGACATTAGAATAGCATTAAGTAGAATGTAGGAAAAAAAACTATCATGGCAGAACTAGAGAGATAATGGGAATTAACATCATTGGTTTATTGTGTAGCTGGAGTGAGGTAATTCTGATTAACACAGTTGGACATGCTGATAAGCTAACAAAAACATTTTAAAAAATGAAGAGCCACAGATGCTGAGGCTCAGGGGCATTCAAGAATTTGCTTTCTAAGTGTCATGGTTTTTTGTTGGCAAATAAAAGACCTTCTCCTTGAAGAAATCTCTGCGTCTCCTGGTGATTCTCTACATTTTCTCCATGACATGTGCCACCACCACTGGAACACATTGGCCACTCTTTGGCAGCATCTCATCTCCGCTGATGCCACTGCCACCATGAGTCCGTGCTGAGCCAACCTCACTGATGTGGCCGCCACTGATTCTGCTGGGTCTGCACTAGGCCCAAACCTGACTCTGTCACCTCTGCCATGAGTCCACATTGGGCCTATCTCATCAATGCATATGCCACCAGGAACCCAAACTCATTTCCGATACGATTGCCATGAGTCTGTGCTGGGCACACCTCATTGTCACCGATGCTGTTGCCGCCTGAATGTTACCTACTCCACCTCCATCTTGAATATTGTGGGGAAGTTTGAGATGCACAAACTTGATTGAGATTTCTGAGGAAGTGACAAAGACAATTGATGAGGGCAGACCGGCAGGTTTGGTTTACATGGACTTTAGCAAGGCCTTTGCCAAGGTCTCTCATGATGTGGAGGTGCCGGTGTTGGACTTGGGTGGACAAAGTTGAAAATAGCACAATACTAGGTTATAATCCAACAGGCTTACTTGGACGTACAAGTTTTTGGAGCGGTGCTCCTTCGTTAGATGGCTAGCGGGGCAGGATCATAGGACACAAAATTTAAAGTAAAAGATCAAAGTGTCTTACAACTGATGTGATGTATTGAACAAACCTAGACTGCTGTTAAATCTTCAATCACTTAGAATGGATTTCAGGTTTCCTGACAAAGGAGCAGTGCTCTGAAAGCTTGTACTTCCAAATAAACCTGTTGGATCATGACAAAGTCTCTCGTGGCAGGCTAATACAGAAGGTGAAGTCACATGGGACCCACGGTGAGCTGGTAAGATGGAAACAGAACTAGCTTGGTCATAGAAAACAGAGAGTAGCAATGGAAGGATGTTTCTCTGACTGGAAATCTTGAGATCAGTGGTATTCTGCACAGATTAATGCTGTTGTTTGTAACATATATATAAATGATATGGAGGAAAATATAGATGGCTTGATTATTAAGTTTACTAATGGCACAACGATTCGGGGAACTGAGCTGCAAATAATGAGGAGGAATGCCAGGATTCAGCAGGATATAAATAGGTTGGAGATATGGGTGGAGAAATATCAGATGCAGTTTCATCAAGACAAAAGTGAGGTGATGCATATTGGAAGGTCTAATACATGAGGCAAGTACACAGTAAATGGCAGGACATACAGCATCAACATACAGAGCGATCTAGGTGTACAGGTCCACAGTTCCCGAACGTGGCAACACAGAGTTGGAGATGATCAAGGAGGCAAATGGCATGCTTGTGTTTGTTGGTTAGGGCACAGAGTCTAAAGGTTGGTGAGTTATGTTTCGGTTGTATAGAACTTTTACTAAGGCCACATTTGGAATATTGCATACAATTCTGGCCACTACACTATCAGAAGGATATGGAGGCTTTGGTGAGGGTACCAAAAAGGTTTATCAGGGTATTGCCTGGTTTGGAGGATATTAGCAATGAGAAAAGATTGAACAAACTTGGTTTGGTTTCACTTGAACATTGAAGGATGAGTGGTGACCTGATAGAAGTTTACATAATTATGGAAGGCATGAATAGAATGGATAGTGGGTTGAAATGTCAATTACTAGGGGGCACAGGTTTAATGTAAAAGTGGATGGATTGAAAGGAGACATGAAGGGGCAGGTATTTTAAACAGAAGTCCCTGGAACATGTTGTCAGAGGAGGTGATGGAAGTGGATACAACAATGACAGTTAAGAGGCATCTTGACTAAAACATGAATAGGCAGCAAAAAGAGGGATATGGATGGTTTGGAGGTAAAAGGGTTTTAGTTTAGAAAGGCATCATGTTGTCAGCACAGTATTAATGGGCTGAAGGGCCTGTTCTTTGTTGTTCGCTCTATTCTTTGTTGCCTGGCTGAAGGCATTGGATTCTGTTTTTAGACAACAGTTTGGATGAAAGAAATGAAACAAATGGTGAACAACAACAGACAAATTCCTGCCCTCAATTAATTCCAAAGAAAGCACAACGATCTCTTTATCATTATAATTGTTGGGATGTTGCTGATAAGGCATGTTCCCTTTTCCATTGCAATAGGAATCATAATCTGTAAGGAAACTAATTCTGTAAATCATTTCAAGTTAACTGATAAGGATCCATGTAAGTGACATGTATGCCACTCAGTTGTACTGAATGTGAGTACAGGGGGAGACAATGTTCTAATGCTATATCATTACATCGTAATCTCGAGAACCACATAGTGTTCTGGAGACTGCAGATGGTGGAATTTGAATTCAGTAAAAATCTGGAATTAAAAAATCTAATGAGACTATGAAACCATTGTCGATGATCAGAGAAAAAAAATGTAGCTCATTAATGTCCTTTAGGGAAGGAAATCAGCCATCCTTACCTGGCCTGTGACTCCAGACCCACAGCAATGTGGTTGACTCTCAACTGCCCTCAGGGCTGAAGAATAGCATCCAGTATCAGTTGTACAGCACATATCATTAGCTGCGGAAATTTAAACTTCAGTGTTTGGAGTTATTTCATTTAGGAGGTTTTTTTTTCCCTATCTACTTTGTGCATGTTCCTCGTTATTTTAAAAACTTCTGTAAACTTTCCCACAAAATACATTTCTCCAAGGAAGATTGCCCCAACTTCTCAACTATCCTCATACCTGAAGTTTCTCATCCCTGGAATCATTCAGATAAACATCATCTGTATTATCTCCAATACAATCACAATTTTTCTAAAGTGTGGTACCTGGAACTGTACTCAATACTCCATCTGAGGTCAAACCAATGTGTTGTATAAGTTCAACATAATCTCCCTGCTCTTGTACTCTGTGTCCTCAGTAACAAAGGAATATTTATTAACGACTCCCTCCAACTATCTTGCCACCTTTAAGGTCTTATGCATAAAAACACACAGGGCTCTGCTCTTGCACATCCTTTAGATTATCCTTTGTGGTATATTTTCAGTACATGTTCTTTGTACTGGCAAATACATCCTTTCTCAGTTAAGAAGAACAAAATTGCACATAATATATGAGCTCACCAAAGGTATATGAATAGAAAGGATTTGAGGAATATGGGCCAGGAACTGGCAGGTGGGACTAGACTGGGTTAGGATATCTGGTCTTCATGTACGAGTTAGTCCGAAGGATCTGTACATCTGTGCTGTACATCTCTATGACTCTATGACTCTGTCGAGTTACAACAGGACATCTTTTCTCAAACTACTCCTCATTATCTCATAAAAATATATCAGAGCACAGCACCAAAGGAGGCAACTTAGATCAACAGGTTGGATTTAATGAAGGTGGTGTGAGTCTTACTCACTGACAGGTGAGCTGGCAAGAGTCTACATTTCTCTTTTGGGGATGTTTCATTGTATTAAAACTCAATCAGTCACTTAAATGGACAGTGGCAGATATTTTTTGGAATCAAGGAGACTGGGGCAGATGTCCTACTTGTTGAGTGCTGCTAGCCAACCTGAGGCGTACATCTCCATTGAACAATTGTATCTCGGGTGTAGCAGCGGCTGCTGCCAGTACACCATACACTTGAGGTCCAGGATTGCTCTGGACCCAGGTCACTGGCTATTGAAGGTAGGCAGGGTACACAGGGTGAGGTTGTAGGTAAGACATTTGAGGGCCAAAAATCAAGAGCAAGGGAAATGGCTTCAGCTGCTCCCACATACTCAACGTGTTTCTTGATCAGGCACTGAGTGCTTTTGAAGGAGGATTCCCCAGTAAAACAGCAAGCAATTCTACATAGCTTCACTTGTTGGCTCCCTGCATGGTATGCCCATAGCCCACTGTTGGATTAAAATCAGCTTAAGTTATCCACTTAAGATGCTCAATTAGTGGCAAGTTGACAAAACTATCCATGGACATTGCAGGATTAAAGCTGGAGACTTGGTTACCCAATCAGACATTTTAAAGTTCCGGATACAGCTGGCAATCACCATAATGGTCCAGGAACTGTTATTAAATCATTTATAGTGTGTTTATTTTGCTCCTAATATATCTAGGAGTATCAATGGCTGAGCTTGAGTGTTATTCCATTGTATTAGCAAAGGCCAGGCTTGTGATCAGCTTGAGGCAGCCTAGTACCTTAGATTACTTCAATGATGTGCATGTACCTGCTATGGTGTAAGGAGGCTACGCTCCTCCAACTTCACACATTTTAGCTGGTTCTACAGTGGAGGTAGTGTGATTAATTTGATGTAATATCTCATTGTGATGACCAGGAGAAAGGGAGGACTGCAGATGCTGGAGAGTCAGAGTAAAAAAGGATGGCACTGGAAAAGTACAGCAGGTCAGGCAGCATTCACAGCGCAGGAGTGATGACTAACCAAGTATGTGACTGTAATGTTATAAAAGGATTAGAAATCTAAAGAAAGTCATCTCACAGAGTTAAATGAGGGGTATAACCGTAAAGCATATTAATATTGCACTGCATTATTATCTTTTAGGTCCAAAGCATAAAACAGCTAACAAAGAACTTAAACTAATCTCAGAATTAGCATTTAAGTAATAACCAGATAACCTGTCTTAATCTGTCTTCAAGTGGCTTGAACGTCTCCCCAACCCTCTCCATAGGTAGTCCTTCAGATTCTTTTATGAATACTATAAAATATAGAAGGTGTGTCTTGGGTAAACACAATATCTAAAAGATGGTATCTCTTTCAACTTAGAGTTCTCTTCCTCTCTCTCTCGATGCTGCACTACAGTGTCACTCGAGAAGTTTTATGCATCATGTTTTAAATCTTAAGTGTTTCAGGATGTTAGGGAATTCTTTAGTCAGGAGAACAGACAAAAGGCCTAGCAATCACTTCCCTAGCTTCCCACAGAGTTCTGGGTTCACCTGATCAGGTCCTGGGGATTTATCCACTCCTGTACTCAATACTCTGACCAATAAAGGAAAGCATACCAAGCACCTTCTTCACTATCCTATCTACCTGCGACTCCACTTTTCAGGAGCTATGAACCTGCACTCCAAGGTCTCTTTGTTCAGCAACACTCCCTAGGACCTTACCATTCAGTGTATAAGTCCTGCTAAGATTTGTTTTCCCAAAATGCAGCACCTCGCATTTATCTGAATTAAACTCCATCTGCCACTTCTCAGCCCATTGGCCCAACTGATCAAGATCCTGTTGTAATCTGAGGTAACCACCTTCGCTTTCCACTGCACCTCAAATTTTGGTGTCCTCTACAGAGGTTTACAAAATTATGAGGGGCATGGATAGGGTAAATAGGCAAAGTCTTTTCGCTGGGATCGGGGAGTCCAGAACTAGAGGGCATAGGTTTATGCTGAGAGCGGAAAGATATAAAAGAGACCTAAGGGGCAACATTTTCACGCAGAGAGTGGTACGTGTATGGAATGAGCTGCCAGAGAAAATGGTGGAGGCCGGTACAATTGCAACATTTAAGAGGCATTTGGATGGGTATATGAATAGGAAGGGTTTGGAGGGATATGGGCTGGGTACTGGCAGGTGGGACTAGATTGGGTTGGGATATCTGGTTGGCATGGACTGGTTGGACCGAAGGGTCTGTTTTCATGCTAGACATCTTTATGACTCTATGACTCTGTACCTCTTATGGTCACATCCAAATCATTTATATAAATGATGATCCTGTATTCCCTGAGATCTAACCTTGTTAACCAGTCTCCAATGGGGAACCTTGCCGAATGCCTTACTGAAGTCCATATATATCACATCTACCACTCTGCCCTCATCAATCCTCTTTGTTACTTCTTCAAAAAACTCAATCAAGTTTGTGAGACATGATTTCCCATGTACTAAGCCATGTTGACTATCCCTAATCAGTCCTTGCTTTTCCAAATACATGTACATCCTATCCCTCAGGATTCCCTCAACAACTTGCCCACCACCGACATCAGGCTCACTGGTCAATAGTTCCCTGGCTTGTCCTTACCACCTTTCTTAAACAGTGGCACCACGTTAGCCAACCTCCAGTCTTCCGGCACCTCATCTGTGACTAACGATGATACAAATATCTCAGCAAGAGGCTCAGCAATCACTTCCCTAGCTTCCCAGAGTTCTCGGGTACACCTGATCAGGTCCTGGGAATCTATCCACTTTTATGCATTTCAAGACATCGAGCACTTCCTGCTCTGTAATATGGACATTTTTCAAGATGTCACCATCTATTTCCCTACATTCTATATTTTCCATGTCCTTTTCCACAGTAAACACTGATGCAAAATACTTGTTTAGTATCTGCCCCTATCTCTTGTGGCTCCACACAACGGCCACCTTGCTGATGATTAAGGAGCTCTATTCTCTCTCTAGTTACCCTTTTGTCAATAAGTATTTGTAAAAACCCTTTGGATTCTTCTTAACTCTATTTGCCAAAGTTATCTCATGTCCCCTTTATGCCCTCCTGATTTCCATCTTAAGTATGCTCCTATTCCTTTTATACTGTTCTAAGGATTCACTCAATCTATCCGATGTATACCTGACATATGCTTCCTTCATTTTCTTAACCAAACCCTCAATTTCTTCAGTCATCCAGCTTCCCTATACCTACCAGCCTTTCTTTTTACCCTAACAGGAATATACTTTCTTTGGACTCTTGTTACTTCATTTCTAAAGGCTTCCCATTTTTCAGCCGTCCCTTTATCTGCAAAATTTTCCCCCCGGTCAGCTTTCGAAAGTTCTTGCCTGATACTGTCAAAATTGGCCTTTCTCCAATTTCGAACTTCAACTTTTAGATCTGGTCTGTCATTTTTCATCACTATTTTAAAACTAATAGAATTATGGTTGCTGGCCCCAAAGTGCTCCCTCACTGACACCTCAGTCACCGGCTTGCCTTTTTTCTCAAGAGGAGGTCAAGGTTTGCACCTTCTCTAGTAGGTACATCCACATACTGAATCAGAAAATTTTCTTGTACGCACTTAACAAATTCCTCTCCATCCAAACCCTTAACACTATGGCAGTCCCAGTCTATGTTTGGAAAGTTAAAAGCCCCTACCATAACCACCTTATTATTCTTACAGATAACTGAGATCTCCTTACAAATTTGTTTCTCAATTTCCCTCTGACTATTAAGGGGTCTATAATACAATCCCAATAAAGTGATCATTCCTTTTTTTATTTCTCATTCACCTATATAACTTCCCTGGATGTATTTCCAGGAATATCCTCCCTCAGTGCAGCTGTAATGCTATCCCTTATCAAAAACGTCACTTCCTCTCTTCTCTTGCCTCCCCTTCTATCCTTCCTGTAGCATTTGTATCATGGAGCATTAAGCTGCTAGTCCTGTCCATCCCTGAGCAATGTTTCTGTAATTGCTATGATATCCCAATCCTATGATCCTAACCATGCCCTGAGTTCATCTGCCTTCCAATTTAGGCCCCTTGCATTGAAATAATTGCAGTTTAATTTATCAGTCCTACCTTGTTCTCTGCTTTGTCCCTGCTTGCCCTGACTGTTTGATTCACTTCTGTTCTCAACTGTACCAGTCTTAGGTTGATCTCTTTCCTCAGTATCTCCCTGGGTCCCAGCCCCTCCACCTTACTACGTTCAATCCTCCTGAACAGCTCGAGCAAATATCCCTGCCATATATTAGTCCCTTCCAATTTAGATGCAAATCATCCTTCTTGCACAGGTCACTTCTACCCGAAAAGAACTTCCAATGATCCAAAAATGTGAATCCTTCTCCCATACACCGGTTCCTCAGCCATGGATTCATCTGCTCTATCCTCCTATTCCTGCCCTCACTAGCTCGTCGCACTGGGAGTAATCCAGATATTACTACTCTCAAGAGCTTCGTTTTTAAATTCCTGCCTAATTCTCTGTAATCTCCCTTCAGAATCTCAACCATTTCCTTTTCTATGTCATTAGTCCCAATGTGTACAATGACCTCCTGCTGTTCCCTCTCCCTCTCCCCCTTGAGAACATTCTGCACTGTCTCTGAGACATCCTTGATCCTGGCACCAGGGAAGCAACACACCATTCTGATTTTTCGCTGCTGGCCACAGAAACGTCTGTCTGTACCTGTACCCTAACACAACCGATCTCTTGGAACCCGGCGTATGCCTCGTTGCATTAGAGCCAGTCTCAATACCAGAAACTTGGCTGTTCATGCTATGTTCCCCAGAGAATCCATCACCACCTACATTTTCCAAAACAGCATACTTGTTTAAAATGGGGATAGCCACAGAAGATTCCTGCACAAACTGCCTACCTCTCTTACCTTTCCTGGAGTTAACCCATTTACGTGACTGTATCTGCGAATTTTCCCCCTTCTTATAACTGCCATCAATCACATCCCCTTGCTCTTGTAAATTCCTCACTGCCTCTAACTTTCTCTCCAACTGAGCCATTTGATCTGATTGGATTTGCAACCAATGGCATTTATTGCAGATATAACCTTCAGTAACCCGTAAACTCTCCCTAAACTCCCACATCTGACAAGAAGAGCACATTCACTTTCTTTCAATCTACAGACTCAGAAAATAGCACTCTCTTATTCCTCTACAAACCACTGCTCCAAGTTAAATTAATACTTATGGCTTATATTTTAAATGTAATCAAAAGACATATCTTAATAAAACATATAATCAAAAAAGAAACCATTCTATGTGCTACTGCAGACTTACTGTAAGGTCTCTTATTCAATTATCTGTTTCTGTGCTACGACCTCTCCCAAACAGGTTCCTCAACATTAGTTGTGAATTTCACTGTTTGTTCATTTTCCCACTCTGATGTCCAACGATACATGAATTCAAACAGCAAAGGCAGTGACTGTGCAGGTTCACTGCTTGTGTGTTAGCAGTGTGGATTTCTTTCTCTCTCTCTCCTGCACTGACCTCACAATGTCCTTCTTTTGTCTGTACCTCTCCCTTTTAAAAGTGCTGTTGTTGTGACTTTTTTTTCTCCGAAGTTCCAAAACAATGCAACAGCATATGAAACAGTAATTGCTGCTCCTGGAATTCGAGGAAATCGCCTCCAACACCTAAACTGGAAGGGAACCAAAATTCTCACAGCAAGTTTCGCTAGTACTACTTGGGAGGGTTTAAACTAGAGTGGCAGGGTGCTGGGAACCACATAGGGGGGCTGATGGGATGAAGTGTGTTTATTTCAGTGCAAGAAGTATTATGAGTAAGGCAGATGAGCTTACAGCCTGAATCAGTACATAAGGCTATGGTGATCATCACAGAGATCTGGTTGAGAGAGGGACAGGACTGGCTTCTCAACATTCAATGTTTTAGTTAAAATAGAGAGGGAGGTAAAAGAGATGGAGGAGTTGCATTACTAATCAGGGAGAATGTCACAACTGCACTCAGAGAGGAAACACTAGAGGGCTACAACCTTTGAGGGCTTGCTCTTTCATCTACTGCCTAACTTCCTGAATTCTTGGTTCAGAACCTCATTCAGCGATGCAATTATGGGTAGACCTCAAAAATGAGAAACATGCAATCACTATGATGGGAATATACTCTAGTCTAGATTAGAGTGGTGCTGGAAAAGCACAGCAGTTCAGGCAGCATCCGAGGAGCAGTAAAATTGACATTTCGGGCAAAAGCCCTTCATCAGGAATACAAGTTAACCTTTGATGTCCATCTGAATGTAACATTAAAGTACAAAGTCAGCAATTTCTCTGAAACATTGTGTCATTCATTATCTGAGGTTAATTTGTAAAGTTGAAGGAGTCAATGACTAAGAACAAGGTATTGAATTCAAATGAGAATTTTTCAACCACTTGGAGGTTTGGACAAACTGAGAACTGCCTCCCACATCATACTATGCACAGAATCATAAACTAGGATCCCTAAATTAAGATACAGGGTTCAGTTGACAGGAAGACAAATGTAGTATTAGCGTTCATTTTAAGAGAGCTAGAATAGAAGAACAGTGATGTACTGCTGAGGCTGCATAATGACCCTGTCAGATTGAATTTAGAATATTGTAAGAAGTTTTGGGCTCTGTATCTAAGGAAGGATACGCTGGCATTGGAGTGGTTCTAGAGGAACTTCACAACAATGATTCTGGGGATGAAGGTCTTGTTATACGTGAAACGGTCGAAGGCTCTTGGTGTGTGCTCAATGGAGTTCAGAAGGCTGAGGGGGACTGTCATTGAAATATATAGAATACTGAGAGTCCTGGATAGAGAGGACCATGGAGAAGATATTTTCACTAGTAGGAGAGGTTAGGATCAGAGGGCACAGCCTCAGAGTGGAGAGAGAACTGAGTTTAGAACTGATATTTGGAGGAATTTCTTCAACCAGAGGTGGTTAATCTGTGGTGCTCATTGCCATAGAAGGCTGTGGAGGTCAAGTCATTCAGACAGAGTTAGAAAAGTTCTTGATTGGTAAGGGCATCAAGGGTTACAGGGAGAAGGGTTAGAGAAACATCGCAGCTATGATTGAATAGCTGAACAGAATAATTATGCTGAATGACCTAATTCTGCTCCTACATCTTTTGGTCTTATTGAGAAAGGTTGTGCAAACATTTGTCCACTTAGTTGACCATTCCCATGATCCTCTAGAGCTCTGTAACATCCCTGGATGACAGAAATTCTCTCAGATATCCAAAGCCTTTCTCCTTTGTGCTTCAGATATACAAAGCCTTTCTCCTTTTAGAAAATAGTCTATACATCTATTCATCCAATCAAATTGTAATTCCTCACACATTTGAACATTGCATTACACCTGCCATTTCTTTGTCCACTCTCCCAGCATGTCCAAGTCCAACTGCAGTCTTCCCACTTCCTCAGCACTACCTGTCTATTCACCTGTCTTTGTGTCATCTGCAAACTTAACAACAATATCCTCAGTTCCTTCGTCCAGATCATTAATATGACATAAAATAGCTGTGGTCCCAAGACTGTTCCCCTACGGAATTCCACTAGTCATCAGTTACTATCTCAAAATTGACCCCTTTATCCCCACTCTTCACCTTCTGCAATCAGCAAGTCCTCTGTCTATAAGTTCCTTGCCCCTAATTCCATGGGTTTCTACCTAGTGATAGACTTCTCTTATCTTTTTGATATCTCGTCGAAGGCCTTCTGGAAATCCAAATAGCTCATGTCCACTGGCTCTCCTTTTGTTCAACTTTTTTGTTAGCTCCTCAAAGAACTCTAACAGATTCGTCAGGAATGACCTCTCCTGTCAAAGTAATGCTGACTCAACTCTATTTTGCATGTACTTCCAAGTATCTGCAATCTAAACTATTTACTTTCTCTTGCCAGGATTAATGTGAAAATCTAAGAGATAAATCAATTTCCTGTCCTCTGCCTCCATGCCTTCTTAAACATTTGCCATTTTTTATTCCTCTGGGACCCTCTCTGACTCTAATGTTTCCTTAAGGATCACCACCAATGCCTCCACAGTCTCTGTAGCTACATCTGCAGATCTCTGGTGTGTAGTTCATCTGGTTCAAATGATTTAACCACTTTCAGACCTTGCAGCTTCCCCAGCACCTTCATCTTAGTGATGGTCACTACAGTCACCTCTGCCTCCTAACCCTCTTGATATTCTGCTATGTTGCTGGCATCTTCCACTATGGAGACTATTGCAAAGTACCTAATCAGTTCCTCCACCATTTCTTTGTTCCTCAATGCTACTTCACCAGTTTCATTTTCCAGTAGTCCAATGTTCAGTCTGGCCTCTGTCTTACCATTTCGATATCTAAAAAGCCCTGACAATCTTCTTTTATGGAATGAGCTAGGTAATACTCGTATTTCTGTCCACAAAAAAAATACTCTGAGCTTCCAATTGCCTGTCACTTGAACACACCACCCTGTTCCCTGCCAACATCTGTGTCTCAGACTTCCTGCAGTGCTTCAGCAAAGCTCAACACAAGCTGGAAGAACAGCACTTCATTTTCAGCTTGGGAACTCTACAACATTCTGGACTCAATATCCAGTTAAACAATTTTAGGGCTTGAGGCACCTTCTCCCATGTCCTTATCTGAACCTGCACACTCCACTATCTTTCTTCTATCAGCTTTGAAGTTAAGTACTGGAAATGACTGGCAGACTTTGGGACAGCATGTGGAAAAGGAAATGAACAGATCAAACAAGCTTTGTTTGTTCATGAGGCCAGGTCTGGAGGCTAAATGTAGACTGAAATTTCATTTAAAAAGGTTCTTATAGACACACTGATTCAAGGAAGTGCATTGTGTTTAAACAGATAGTAGAAGTTGATTGCTTTTTTTGAACTATGCTTTCTGAGAGATAATTCTTGGCTGCTGCTGAGACAGAAGGAAGTCTTGAAAGTTCCCTGCCTAATCTGCGATACCAGCTTCCCGATGCCTGAAGAAGAGAAAACTGAATAAGAATCATTGCTGTGCTTGCCTGGGTGATCTGAGAATGTGACCCTGATCAATATTTTAGAAAACCAACCAAGGAGTACATCTTTATGCCTGTGAAACAACACATTATGAAAACCACTTAAGTCATCTGTTATCTCTTTGTTATCAACTTGGAGTCGAGTCATAGAGTCATACACAACGGAAACAGACTCTTAGAGTCATAGAGTCTACCTCTTCTGACCATCATCCATTGACCTGACTGTATCTGCAGTGTGACCACCTTCGTGAAACTACCATCTGTCATCAAAAATTGTGGATAAGGAAAGGGTACACATTTTTAATTGTTGTGCTTAGATCTTGGTTGTTTCTTGCCTTTTAATAAGAAGGATAGGTATTAATTATCCCAGAGCAGTGCTTGAGCAGTAAGACTGTGCCAACAGTGGGATTTGATCAAAGTGTGAGTTTTTTTAGGTAATTCTAAGTCTGCAAAGGCAACTGCTAAGTCTGTTAAAGAGATGGCATTCAGTGGAGTGATATGCTTTCCCTGTCAGAGTTGGAGATCAGGGAACTGTTGATTGTCCCTAGTGACTATGCCTGCAGGAAGTGTGTTTGGCTGCAGTTCAGCTGTGATGAAAGCGTTTGGTATGCTTTCCTTTATTGGCCAGAGCATTGAGTACAGGAGTTGGGAGGTCATGTTGCAGCTGTACAGGACATTGGTTAGGCCACTGTTGGAATACCGCATGCAATTCTAGTCTTTCTCTCGGAAGGGTGTTGTGAAACTTGAAAGGGTTCAGAAAAAATTTACAAGGATGTTAGCAGGATTGGAGGATTTGAGCTACAGGGAGAGGTTGAATAGGCTAGGGATGTTTTCCCTGGAGCGTCAGAGGCTGAGAGGTGACCTTATAGTGGTTTATAAAACCATGAGGGGCATGGGTAGGATAAATAGACAAAGCCTTTTCCTTGGGGAGGGAGTCCAGAATTTGAGGACATAAGTTTAGGGTGAGAGGGAAATGATATAAAAAGAAACCTAAGGGACAACCTTTTCATGCAGAGGGTGATGTGTATGTGGAATGGGCTGCCAAGTGAGTGGTGGAGGCTAGTATAATTGCAACATTTAAAAGGCATTTGGATGGGTATATCAATAGGAAGATTTTGAGGGATATGGGCCGGGTGCTGGCAGGTGGGACTGGATTGGGTTGAGGTATCTGGTCGGCATGGACGGGTTGGACCGAAGGGTCTGTTTCCATGCTGTACATCTCTATGACTCTATGGATTAGGAAGGTCAGTGACCAGCTGTAAAAATGCATGAAACTACACTGGCAGTTAAAATTGGTGAGAGTCACAAGGTATTCAGGAGAAGAGGGAAAGAAGAGAAAGAGTAGAGTCCATTAGAGACCAAGTGAACAATCTGTGTGTGCAGCTGGAGGACAATAGCAGGATATTAAACGAATGCAACTCTTCCGGCTTTATTTGGTCTGCTGGGGTTCTTGGCAACTTCACCGACTTCAGTTATATTCCAGACATTATTACCTTTGAGGTGTTGATTTCTTAATGCACCCTCCTAATTGATCATACCTTCTAGCAGAACCACACTTTTACTCTCACCTGAGCCATCACAGAGTGTTTGCCTGAAGTTCTCTTTGAAACAGATTAGGTCATTGTATGTTTCCATAAGGTGTCTATTTATCAGCTGAACAGGAGTGCCTGATCACAAGAATAGTCTGTGTAAATATTATGTGTTTGATTGAGTGACATAAAAGTGGCAGCAGAATCAAAAGGTTGGCTGATGTTCAAAGTTTGTTAAAACAAAGGTAAGCTTTTTCCCAGATGATTAAACCGTTTGTGGTAAATGACATAATTGTGAGGTTAGCCAGTGGGCAAACTGATTACTCACTGAAAACTGGACAGTGTCAAAGTTTAAATGCAAAGTCTGCTTGTATGGAAAATTGGGTATAAGAAAGTTTACCTCTCAGTGATCGATAACTCGTTCAGGACGCGGTGGGCTGGTCAGTGACTGATGATTGGGACAGAGCAGACTGTTCACTTGTTTCAGTCTCATGCATAGACAAGTCCACGTAAATCGGGTCAGTTATGTTTACAAGTAAAACCAGAAATCTCTACACATCACACCTTCCCACGCTTGTCTCTCTGTCCTAAACACTAAGTAATGTAAGTAATCCATGGACTGAAATACATTAATTAGATTCTTTCTTTTTACAACATTTGCTGTGCATTTCTACCTTTTAATTTCCAAAACTCAGCAGATCCAGCAGTACCTGTGGAGAGAAACCAAAGTTAACGTATCAGGTCGTGAGATCCCTCCTCAGGCCTTCTGAAAAATGATAGAACAATGTGATTGTACATGATTGCACAATGATAGCACATCCTGGGGGCAACCATAGAGAAAAAAACTGAACTGAAAGTAGGGGAATAAGTTAAAAGTTCAACAGTCTTTGATGAGTCCACTGCTTATCTTGTGCTCTCTGGAAGATCTCAGCTGTCTGATCTCGAAGCAGCCATCCCTGGTTCCATCACTGTTGCTGAAATGCTGGCTCTCCATTCTGCCCCTGTACCTTGGCAACATACGCTGGCAGGATCTGCTAGCATGCCATGCTGAGACACTGGCATGAGCCACCAAGAGACCAGGCTCAGAACCCACCACAAGCCATGGAGACACCAGGCCAGAACCTGCCAGGAGTTGCCGAGAGACCAGGCTAGGACCTGCCATGAGATGCCCAGAGACCAGGCTGATAACTGCCATGCCATCGAGAAACCAGGCCTGGGACCCACCTCATGCCACTGAGAGACCAAACTGGGACCTGCCACAACCCACTGAGACACCAGGCTAACACCCCCCAGGAGCTGCTAAGAAACATTCTCTCAACTGTTACAATTCTTTATTCAATCTCATTATAAACTTAATCAAACTGACGCTGTCCACACCGTGCTATCTATGCCGAGTGAGAAGTGGTTCTGTTACATCATTAGTAGGTTGCTCCAAGTCAAAAAATCTCTACACATCACACCTTCCCACGCTTGTGTCTCTGTCCTAAACACTGAGTAATGTAAGTAATCCATGGACTGAAATACATTAGTTAGATTATTTCTTTTTACAACATTTGCTGTGCATTTCTACCTTTTAATTTCCAATCCTGACCAAACATTTCAGTAGATGGATCAGGAAAGTCAATGACCAGATATAGAAATGCATGAAACTACACTGGCAGTTAAAATTGGGGAGAGTCACAGGATGTTATGAAAGTATATTCAAGGGAAGAGGGAAAAAAGAGAAAGAGTAGAGTCCATTGGAGACTGAATGAATAAACTGTGTGTGCAGCTGGAGGACAATAGCAGGGTTTTAAACGAATGCACCTCTTCCGGCTTTACTTGGCCTGCTGGGGGTCTTCACAACTTCTAGGAGAAAGTGAGGACTGCAGATGCTGGAGATCAGAGGTGAAAATGTGTTGCTGGAAAAGCGCAGCAGGTCAGGCAGCATCCAAGGAGCAGGAGAATCGACGTTTCAGGCATAAGCCCTTCTTCAGCCCTGAAGAAGGGCTCATGCCCGAAACTTCGATTCTCCTGCTCCTTGGATGCTGCCTGACCTGCTGCGCTTTTCCAGGAACACATTTCCAGGTCTTCACAACTTCACCTACTTCAGTTATATTCCAGACATTATTACCTTTGAGGTGTTGGTTTCTTAATGCACCCACCTAATTGATCATACCTTCTAGCAGAACCTCACTCTTACTCTCACCAGAACCATCACAGAGTGTTTGGTTGAAGTTCTCTTTGAAACAGACCAGGGCATCAAATGTGTCCAATATGTGACTATTAATCAGCTGAAAAGGAGTGCCTGATCACAAGAATAGTCTGTGTAAATATTATGTGTTTGATTGAGTGACATAAAGGTGGCAGCAGAATCAAAAGGTTGGCTGATGTTCAAGGTTTGTTAAAACAAAGGTAAGCTTTTTCCCAGGTGATTAATCCGGGTGTGGGAGATGACATAATTGTGAGGTTAGCCAGTGGGCAAATGACTACTCACTGAAAACTGGACAGTGTCGAAGTTTAAATGCAAAGTCTGCTTGTATGGAAAATTGGGTATAAGAAAGTTTACCTCTCAGTGATCGATAACTCGTTCAGGACGCAGTGGGCTGGTCAGTGAGTGGTGATTGGGACAGAGCAGACTGATCACTTGTTTCAGTCTCATGCATAGACAAGTCCACGTAAATCGGGTCAGTTATGTTTACAAGTAAAACCAGAAATTGCTGCCAAAACTCAGCAGATCCAGCAGCACCTGTGGAGAGGAACCAACGTTAGCGTATTAGGTCGTGAGCCCCCTCTTCAGGCCCATCTGAATAATGATAGAACAATGTGATAGTGCATGATAGCACAATGATAGCACATCCTGGGAGAAATCATAGAGCAGAAACTGAACAGAACTTGGCATTATACATGCAGTGGCTACAAAACCCAGTCAGCGACTGAGCACTACAGTGAGTAATGCACCTCCTGATTCCCCAAAGCCTGTCCTTCATCAACAAGGCATAAGTCAGGAATGTGATGGATGAGTCAAGAACTGTCAAGAGATTCGATACCATCCAAGTCAAAGGAGTCTGCTTGATCGACACATCCATGAAAACCCATTCCGTCCACCATCAATGCTCAGCAGCATAAGTGTGAAGCATTTACAAAATGCACTGAAGAAATTTCCTCTTCCAAATCCACCTAGAAGGAAAAGGGTAGCAGACGCGTGGAAACATCACAACCGGCAAACTCCCCTCCAAGCCACTCATTATCCTGACTTGAAATGGTATGGCCATTTCTTCACTATCTCTGGGTCAAAACACTGTATTTCCCTCTCTAATGGCTTTGTGGATCTACCTACACCACCAGCTCACCACCACCTCAAGAGCAACTGGGGACTTGCAATAAATGCTGTCCCAGCCAGCAAAGCGCATGCCCCCCGAATTAATTGAAATTTTTAAAAAAATTATTTCTAAATATTTGTTCTCAGGCTGCACACTTGGTTTTTGAGTTTGGTAGGGAATGACCAAACATCTGCTGATATATTGCTAAGATATCCATTACCTATCTAGAGATGATGGTGGACAGGCTTTCTTTACTCTTTTCGTTTTATCATTTCAGTCCAAGACTACCCAAGTCCTTTACATTATTATTTTTTAAAATCTGATTTTTACCTTCAACTAAAGTTTATAGCTCCTTTAAGGTGAGATTGGCTTTAGCACTTATTTTATTTAAAAACCTTTTACGCTAAGTGAGAATACAAAATGGTGATAAATCAGTTTGAGGACTTTGGAGTGATTTATTTCTTAAATTTCCACATAAGTTGTGACAGAGGAATAAGTAAATAGTTTAGATAGTTATCATTTAGGGACGTGATAAATGATAAGACTGCTCATTTGTTTAATATAACTATTAGCATGGGAAGGTGTGATGTGTAGAGATTTTTAGACTTGGAGCAACCTACTAATGATTAGATTAGATTAGTTACGGTGTGGAAACAGGCCCTTCGGCCCAACAAGTCCACACCAACCCTCCGAAGAGCAACCCGTCCACACCCATTCCCCTGCACCTAACACTAAGGGCAATTTAGCACGGCCAATTCACCTGACCTGCACATTTTTGGACTGTGGGAGGAAACCGGAGCACCCGGAGGAAACCCACGCAGACACGGAGAGAATGTGCAAACTCCACACAGAAAGTTGCCTGAGGCGGGAATTGAACCCGGGTCTCTGGTGCTGTGAGGCAGCAATGCTAACCACTGTGCCATTGTGCCATCCACTGCCACCATGCTGCTCATGATGTTACAGAATCACTTCTCATTTGGCATAAATAGCATGATGTGGACAGCATCAGTTTGATTAAGATCCGAATGAGATTGAATAAAGAATTGTAACAGTTGAGAGAATGTTTCTCAGCTGCACCTGGTGGGTGACAGCTGGTGTCTCAGTGGCTCTTGGTAGTCTCAGCCTGGTCTCTAGGTGGCATGAGGTGGGTCCCAGGCCTGGTGTCTTGACAGTTTGGTAGTTATCAGTCTCGTCTCTGGGCATCACATTCTGGATTAGTGGTGCTTGAAGAGCACAGCAGTTCAGGCAGCATCGAAACATCGATTTCAAAGCTCCTTGGATGCTGCCTGAACTGCTGTGCTCTTCCAGCACCACTAATCCAGAATCTGGTTTCCAGCATCTGCAGTCATTGTTTTTACCTCTGGGCATCACATGGCGGGTCCCAGCCTGGTCTCTTGGCAGCTCCTAGCAGGTCCCAGCCTGGCGTCTCAACAGCTTATGGTGGGTTCTGGGCCTGGTCTACCACTAATCCAGAATCTGGTTTCCAGCATCTGCAGTCATTGTTTTTACCTCTGGGCATCACATGGCGGGTCCCAGCCTGGCGTCTCAACAGCTTATGGTGGGTTCTGGGCCTGGTCTCTTGGCGGGTCATGCCAGTGTCTTGGCTTGGCATGCTAGCAGACCCTGCCAGGGAATGTTGCCAAAGTACCAGAGCAGAAGGGAGAGGCAGCAATTTCAGCAACAGTGATGGAATCAGGGATGGCTGATTTTAGAACAGAGAGCTCAGCTTCCTGGGAACTAATTCATTGGACAGATCAGTCTCTTTCCATGCTGTATATCTCTATAACTGCTGCCAGGCTGAAGCCCTTTTTCATTATTATCTGGTCACTAGTTCACAGACCATAAAACAGAGGTTCAGAAATAGACCATCCATCCCATTAAAACATCCCACCATTCAATGAGGTCATGGATGATCTAACAGCTTCAAACTTCACCTTCCTGCATTTTCTCTATAATCTTGGATTTTTTTAAATAATTAAAAATCTGTATCAGCCTTAAATATACTTAACAATCCAATATTCAATAGCCTGCAACTCAACTAGCACCCTCTGCAGTAAAGAATTCCACAATGACCTACCCTCTGAGAGAGCGCAGCAGGTCAGGCAGCATCAAAGGAACAGGAGAATCGATGTTTCAGGCAAAAGCTCTTCTTCAGGAATGAGGAGGGTGTGCCAAGCAGGCTAAGATAAAAGGTAGGGAGGAGGGACTTGGGGGAGGGGTGTTGGGAATACGATAGGTGGAATGAGGTTAAGGTGAGAGTGATAGGCCGGAGAGGGGGTGGGGGCGGAGTGGTCGGGAATAAGATTGCAGGTCAAGAAGGCGGTGCTGAGTCTGAGGGTTGGGACTGAGAAAAG
>NC_057714.1:84972944-84973943 GCF_004010195.1 Chiloscyllium plagiosum | reverse complement strand
CCCAGATGGCTTTCAAGCTGAATTCTATAAAGAATTTACAGGAATATTGGCTGGTCCACTTATGGACATGTATAACTACGCATACAGTCAGGGCTGTCTCCCACCTTCGTTGTAAGAGGCAAATATCTCTCTTATCCTTAAAAAAGGAAAGGACCCAGACGATTGCGTGTCATACAGACCAATATCCTTGCTCAATGTAGATTTTAAAATCCTTTCTAAAATGTTAGCATTGACTCTAGAAAGGGTATTGCCACATATCATAAAGGAGGATCAGACGGGGTTCATTAAGGGCCGTAGATCATCCAATAATATTAGGAGGGTTTTGAATATGATTCAAGCCTGCCATCAGGGAAAGATATCAGGAGTAGTAGTCTCATTAGACGCGGAAAAGGCATTCGATAGGGTTGAATGGTCATATTTGTTTTACACATTGGAAAGGTTTGGAAAGCTGTTTACCAAATGGGTCTCAACATTGTATAGTGATCCCAAAGCAGTTGTGGTTACCAATGGATTAGGCTCGGATAGCTTCAGTGTGGATAGGGGCTGCCTTCAGGGATGTCCTCTCTCGCCATTGTTATTTACGCTAATAATTGAACCACTAGCAGAAGCTATATGAGCTGATCCTAATATAACGGCCCCGAGGATTGGTACAGGTAAATATAAGATTACCCTTTATGCAGATGATGTTCTTCTATTCCTCAGTAATCCTCTGATGTCCGTGCCTCACTTAATCCAAGTTATTAATACATTTAGTGCAGTCTCAGGCTATAAAATTAATTTCTCAAAATCGGAGACTATGCCAATGGGTGGCCTTGCTATGATACCCCACTTAGTGGACGGATCCCACTCTCCCTTTCGGTGATCCCTGGAGGGTTTCTTATATTTAGGAATTTTTATTGCCCCAGTATTTGGTCAATTATACAAGGCTAACTTTGTGCATTTACTGGAAAGGATAAGGCAGGACCTCCAGCGATGGGGAGACCTTCCAATTTCCTGGCT
>NC_057714.1:84945599-84971593 GCF_004010195.1 Chiloscyllium plagiosum | reverse complement strand
ACTCTGGTTAGTTGTAGGTTAGATTAGTAGTTAGTTGAGTTTTGTTTTTTTTCTCTCGGTATTTTTCTTTTGTTAAATTTTGGTTATTATTTATTTAAGATTTAATTGTATATCAATGTTTGTACTTGAGAGTTTTTTTATTTTTGTAAACTTGTAAAAGTGTTAAATTTCCAATAAAAATATCTATAAAAAAAAATCCAAGGATGGGGCACAAAAAATGGCCAAAAAAAGCAGCAGATCAGAGAATTTGGAACAGTATAGGTTTCAGCTAAAAAGGACAAAAGGAGGAATATGAGAGTAGGTTTGCAGGGCACATACAATTTGATTGTAAAAGATTCTATCGATATGTAACACGAGAGAGATTGATGTAGACGCATGTAGATCCCTTGCAATCAGACACATTATAATGAAGTTATAATGAGAACAAAAAGATGACAGACAAATTAATATATATATATAGTGCCTGTCTTCACTCAGGTGGATGCAAATAACTTCCTAAAAATATTGAGAATACTGGGCCTAGTGAGAGGGAGTAACTGTAGGAAATCACTGAGTAAGGAAATGATGTTGTGAACAGTGATTAGATTACAAGCCAATAAATTCCCAGGGCTTGACAATCTAAATCCTGGAGTACTGAAGGAAATGGCCCTTGAAATAATGAATACAATGGCGGTAGAATCTGGAACAGTTCCTATAGCCAATAGCTAATATAAACTCAATATTTAAAACAAAAAAATAGAGAGAAAAATTGGAAATTCTAGGCCAGTTAGCCTGACATCAATAGTGGGAAAAATGTTGGAACCCATTATGATAGATTTTATAGCAGAGCATTTGGGAAACAATGATGAGATTTGGCAGAGTCAGGTTGGTATTTTGAAGGGGAAATGGTGCTTGACAAATCTGTGGGAAGTCTTCAAGGATATAAGGATGTATTTGTAGGGTTGATGTATGGGAACCAGTGAATATAGTTTACTTGGAATTCCAGATGACTTTCAATATAATCTCGGGTAAGAGATTATAAAATTAAAATAGATTGGAAGCAGTAACCTGCCATAAATAGAGAACTGGTTGGCAGACAGGAAACAAAGAAGAGGAAAAACAGGTCAGTTTCCAAGTGACAGTCAGTGACCAGTAGCGTTCCACAGAAACTAGTGCTTGGACTCCAGGAATTCATAACATATATTCATGATTTAGATGAGATCAGATTTGCAGATGACACAATGTTGGGTGGAAACATGAACATGAATTAGTTCTAATGTCTGCTGCATATATTTTCTAATCCATCCTGTCACACAGTAATTATTGTTTATCCATTCACTAATCTGCATCTCTGCTCTACCTTATTTCTTTTTGATATTTTTGAGCTTCGTTCAATCGAACCCTCTGCACCCTGACTGTTTAAAATCCTATCAGCAATCCTACTATGTGATTCATCAGAACACAGATCCCAGCATTATTCACTTACTTTGCCCAATGCTGGTGCCAATACCAATTAATTGGAACTCTTTCTTCCACACCAATCTTTCAGCTTTAACCACTCTAATCGTATTTAATATACGCCAATAATCCTGAGATCATTACCTTTGTGCTTCTTTTTCATTTAGCCTCCCAAGTAGCATGAAATCTCTGAGCCAAACTGTTTTCCTAGTCCTACCTACGTTGCTCGTGCCAACATCAACCATAGCAACTGAATCCTTCCCCTTCCATTCCAAGTTCCTTCCCAATCCAAAAGAGTTGTCCTGAATGTGGCAGCAGATCCAGTACAATGTCCTGTACAACATCTTGTACATTGTTCTGTCCTTGCTGCAGAGAATTCTATTTTCCTAACCACACTATGCATTACCAGTAAATGTTTCTTTTCTTCGCTGACTTGAATAGTGTTCTGAACCATTCTGACTGTGGTTTATTTACTCATTCTCCCTACAGCTTGTGTCCTTGTCCACCTTCAGAGCAAGAGCCATGTACCTATCAGAGAAAGGCACTGACTGAGGCTCCTCCAAAGCTAAATTATGGATCCGTATAGCCACCTCATCCACAGTGACACCTTACTGTCCCTGACCATGCAGCAAATTTGATGTAATTAATCTAAATGGTGTGACTGCCTCCCACAACAGCGGCTAGGTTTTCTCTCCCACTCCCTGATGTGTCACAGTGACTGCAGTGTCTCAGTAGCTCTGAGTTGTTGTCCTTGAGCAGCTGATACAGATGTGGTCACCATGGATCACTCCAGTATCCACCAGCTCCCACATACCACAGCTGCTCAGGATGTTGTTTTCTGAAAATAAATTGAGAGTATCTCTGTTAATTGCTAACCTTTATTCCTGAATTACAGGTTTCCTACTTCACATCAATATCAAGACAAAAAAAACTTGAAGGGACTTCCAAGAAAATTATTCCTTTGTTCTCTGTCACATTTTCTTTCAAAATTCTTTTCTATCATATCTTGTATGGGGTAAAATCCACTTTTTCATAATTATTTATAACAGGTTTTCATAGAATACATCATAGAAAAATTTCTGTTGTGTTATACAAGATTGTCAAATTTATTTTCAGGTTGGACTGTGTGAGGAATAAGGTATGGGTCGCTGCTCTGGGAGTTATATCAGCTGGATTAGCTGTACTGTCAGGATTCGGACTGCTGTTACATTGTGGAATGAAATTTGCTATCAATACCGCCAATGCACCTTTTCTGATTCTAGGTTAGTAATATTTCGTTAAAATGTAATTATGATAAAATTAGATATGGGACTCCTGTTGTTCTGACTCCTATCCCTTTGGCATTGTACTTTTGTGCATCTCTCCTTATTCCATTTCTCTTAATTCTCTGAATGTAAGTTTGCTTGCTGAGCTAGAAGGTTCATTTTCAGATGTTTCATCACCATACTAGGTAACATCATCAGTGAGCCTCCAGTGAAGTGCTGATATTATGTTCCACTTTTTATTTATGTGCTTAGGTTTCCTTGGGTTAATGATGTCATTTCCTGTATTGGTAGTGTCATTTCCTGTTCTTTTTCTCAGAGGGTTCTAGATGAGGTCCAAATCGATGTGTTTGTTGATAGAGTTCTGGTTGGAATGTCATGCTTCTAGGAATTCTCTTGCATGTCTCTGTTTGGCTTGTCCTAGGATGGATGTGTTTTCCCAGTCAAAGTGGTGTCCTTCCTCATCTGTATGTAAGGATACTAGTGATAGTGAGTCATGTCTTTTTGTGGCTAGTTGATGTTCATGTATCCTGGTAACTAGTTTTCTGCTTGTTTGTCCAATGAGTGTTTGTCACAGTTCTTGCAAGGCATTTTGTAAATTACATTAGTTTTGCTTGTTGGCTGTATAGGGTCTTTTAAGTTCATTAGCTGCTGGAGGGTTTGTGGGCTACCCTGATGCCAAGAGGTCTAAGTAGTCTGGCAGTAATTTCTGAGACATCTTTGATGCAGGGGAGAGTGGCTAGGGTTTCTGGGAGCGTTTTGTCTGCTTATTTGAGTTTGTTGCTGAGAAATTGACTGACTGTGTTCACTGGGTACCCGTTCTTCCTGAAATCGCTGTATAGGTGATTTTTCTCTGCTCTTCATTTTTCCTCTGTGCTGCAGCATGTGGTGGCTCATTTGTTATAATGTTCTAATGCAGTTCTGTTTGAGAGTGTTGGGATGATTGCTTCTGTACTTCATATTTGGTCCGTGTATGTTATTTTCCTGTAGATGCTGGTTTGAAGATCCCCACTGACTTTTCGCTTGACTGTGACATCTAGGAATGGCTGAGCTACAAATCTTCTCAAAAACTCGCTCTCTTACTGCTCCTTTCAAGCTCTCAATTTATGCTGCCCGATCTCAAATTTTTCATTGGCATGGAAATATCAGGGACTGTAACAAATGTCTCTTGAATCTTTTGAAAATAAATGATTTGAAAAAATAAATAAATGGTGCCCAGTACCATCTTTGCCATTCAAGAAAGTTTAACCATGAGATAAACAACCTGGTAGTTGGACTGAAAGCAGGTGGATTGCTGTGAACGATTCAACATTGTTGCCATACAGACATTTTGTTGACATTGTATGTTATAGTGCAGCAATTTCAGTTACTTAGATTGGAGACGCTGGGACTGTTCTCCATGAGGAATTAAAAGTTGAGAGCAGGTTTGATACAGGGTGCTCAAAATTATAAGACCATAAGATATAGATGCAGAAATAAGCCTTTCAGCCCCTCACAGCAAAGCCACCTATGCATGGAACTGCAGGAGATGGGAGAGTACTGAACAAGTATTTTGCATCCATGTTTGCTGTGGAGAAGGATGTGGAAGATAGAGAACGTGGGGAACTAAATAGTAACATCTTGAAAATTGTCCAAACTACAGAGGAAGAGGTGCTGGATGACTTAAAATACATAAAGGTGGATAAATTCCCAAGACCTGATCAGGGCTATAGGGAGAGGCTGAATGGGTTGGGGCTATTTTCTCTTGCTAATGGGTGACCTTACAGTGGTTTGTGGATAGGGTGAATAGCCAAGGTCTTTTACCTGGGGTGGGGGAGTCCAAAACTAAAGAGCATAGGTTTAAGGTGAGAGGGGAAAGATTTAAACAGGACCTACGAGGTAACTTTTTTTTATGCAGAGGGTGGTGTGGGTATGGAAGCAATGGAGGCTGCCAGAGAAAGCAATGGAGGCTGGTAAAATTACAACATTTAAAAGGCATCTGGATGGGTATATGAATAGGAATGGTTCAGAGGGACATGGGCCAAATACTGTCATATGGGTCTAGATTAATTTAGGGTATCTGGTCAGCATGGATGAGTTGCATATCTCTATGACACTATAAGTCTGCATCACCATACAATGAAGTGAAGATGCCAGTTTTGGAGTGGACAAGATCAGAAGTCACACACATACAATGAGAACATGGGTGGCCTCAATTCTATTTTTCTGTTTTATCCCCTTGATTTAAACTGTGTCTATCTCAGCCTTGAGTATACTTAATGACTCAGCCTCAAGAATTGGGAAATTCTCTGTGGGAAAGAATTGTACTACCCTTTGATTACAAAATTCCTCATTATTTCCGTCCTAACTGGATGACCCCTTATTTTGGGATTATGCTCTTTGATCATTAAGGTACATATTCACTTCACATCAATCCTGTCAAGTCCCCTAAGATTATTGTATGTTTCAATAAAGTCACCTTTCATTCATCTGAACTCCAATGAATATAGACCCAATCTACTCAACCTCTCCTTGTAACAAAATCCCTCCATACCTCGTACAACCTAGTGAACCTTCTCTGCACTGCCTCTAATGCTGGCTATCCTTCTATAGGTAAGGGGGACCAAAATTATTCACAGCCTTCCAGCTGTGGTCTGACTAGCACCTTGTATAGATTTAGCAGAACTATTTTATACTCCATTCACTTTGAAATGATGGTCAACATTCCATTTGCTTT
The DNA here is from genome assembly GCF_004010195.1 of Chiloscyllium plagiosum. Taxonomy (NCBI): domain Eukaryota; kingdom Metazoa; phylum Chordata; class Chondrichthyes; order Orectolobiformes; family Hemiscylliidae; genus Chiloscyllium; species Chiloscyllium plagiosum. The sequence goes on along the minus strand of NC_057714.1, from coordinate 84,966,178 downwards.
CCCTATTACCCGCTGAAATTTTGTGATTCAAGGACAAGAGTACCCAATACCCTCTGTTTTATGGCTTTCTGCAGTTTTTCGCCATTTTTCAATATTTAGCTCCTCTACTATTCCTGCCAAAGTACGTAACCTCACATTTTCCCACAATATTCACGATCTGCCAAGTTTTATTGCATACTCACTTAACCTGTCTATATTCTTCTACAGATCCTTGATATCATTGTCACCACTTGCATTCCCACTCACCTTTCTGTTATCATTAACTTTCCTCTCTAAGTCGTTACTGGATTTTGCAATATATTCCTACAGAAAGAAAAATTCTGAAGGAAGGACCCACCATCAGTGTTTACAAATTTAGGGAAAGTATCAAACTGAAGGAAAAGATATATAACTACAAAGATGAGTGGCAGGTCAGATGAATGGTCAGAATGTAAAAAATGACAGAGAATGTCTACAAGGCTCATTAGGTGGAAGAAATTATAGTACGACAGGAAGTTAATTAAAAATATTAAAACAGATTGCTAGAGTATTTATAGGTATTCTAAAAGGAAAAGTAAATAAAGTCCTCCAGAGAGTGAGAAAGATGAGTCATAAAACTATAACACTATAAGATATAGGAACAGAATTAGCCCATTGAGACTGCTCTGCACTTCGAACATGACTGATATGTTTCTCAATCCCATTCTCCTGCCTTCTCCTGTAACCCTTGATCCCCTTACTAATCAAAAATAAATCGACCTCTGTCTTAAATACATTCAATGAGTAGGCCTCCACAGCCCTCTGCAGCAATGATTCCACAGATTCATAACATTCTGGCTGAAGCAATTCCTTCTCATGTCAGTTCTCAAGGGTGGTCCCTTCACTCTGTGCCCTTGGATCCTAATCTCTGCTATTAGTGAAAACATCTTCTGTACACCCACGATATCCAGGCCTCTCAGTTTTCTGTAATTTTCAATCAGACCCCCACATATCCTCTAAACTCCATGTAGTACAGACCTAGAGTTCTCAAACGTTCTTCGTGTGACAAGCCTTTCATCCCAGGATCATTCTTGTGAACTTCCTCTGGATCCCTCAAATACCAGCACATACTTCATTAGATATGGGGCTAAAAAATATTCACAATGTTCCACATGTGGTCTGACCAGAGCCTTATATAGTCTCAGTATTAAATCTCTGCTCTTGTATTCTAGTTGACTTGATTTGAATGCTAACATTTCATTTGCCTTCCTAACACCCAACTGAAATTGTATATTAACCTTAAGAGAATTCTGAAGTGGGAAGTCTATGGTAGGCCTCTACTTTGCCTAACAAAATGCATAAACTCACACTTTGCCAAATTGCTTTCCATCTGCCACTTCTTTACCCACTTACCAAGCATGTTCAAGTCTTTCTACAGCCTCTTTGCTTCCTCAACGTTACCTGTCTCTCCACCTATCTTGCTGTCATCTGCAAACTTCGCAACAATGCCCTCAGTTCCCTCCACCAGATCATTTATGTATAACGCGAATAGTTGTGGTCCCAACACTGACTGCTGTTGAACTCACCTAATCACCAGCTGCCATCCTGAAAAAGACCCCTTTATCTTTACCCTCTGCATTCTGCCCATCAACCAATCCTTTATCCATGCCAGTGTCTTGCCCCTAACAACATCGGCCCTTACCTTATTTAGCATCCTCCTGTGCAGCACCTTGTCAGAGGCCTTCTGGAAATCCAAATATATCATTGTGTTTCCTTTGTCCAATTTGCTCGTTACCTCCTGAAAATTCTAAGGATTTGTCAGGCATGACCTCCCCTTGAAGAAGCTGTGCTGACTCCACTATAGTTTACCATGTACTTCCAAGTACTCAGCAATCTCATTCTTAATAGTAGTATCTAAAATCTTACCAAAAACCAAGTTCAGGCTAATCCAGCTGACAGTTTCCTGTCTTTTGCTCCCTTCCCTCTTAAATAGGTGTGTTACATTAGCCATTCTCCAGTCTTTTGGGAGTCTCTCTGACTCCAGTCATTACTGCAAGATCACCACCAATGCCTCCACAATCTCCACAGCTATCTCCTTCAGAACCCTGGGGTGTAGTCCATCCAGTTAAGGTGATTTATCCATGTTCAGACCTTTCAGTTTTCCAAGCACATTCTCTTTAGTGATGGCCAGTACATTCACCTCTGACTCTCTCAAAATTCTGGAATATTGCTGGAATCTTCCACTGTGAAATCTGAGGAAAAGTACTTATTTAGTTCCTGTGCCATTTCTTTGTTCTCCATTTTTACTTCTCCAGCCTCATTTTTCAGCTCTCCAATATCCACTCTTATCTATTTCTTAGCCTTTAATATCTAAAAAACTCTTGCAATTTTTTTTATATCACTGGCTAGAATACTCTCATATTTCATTTTCTCCCTGACCCCCATTGCTTTTTAAATTATTGCCTGCTGGTTTTTAAAGGCTTCCCAATCCTCTTGCCTCCCACTACTCTTTGCCACATTGTCAATAGTTAAAAATAAAGAAATGGTGAAGGAAATGAATATCTTGTTTGCTTCTGTCTTCACTACAGAAGAAACAAAAAATAACACTCTATAATAGCTATACACCAGTAGGTGGAAGGGAGTGAGGAACTTAATGGAATATAATCGCAAGTGAAGTGGTACAGAGTAAACTGATGGAGCTGTGTGTTGACAGATCTCTGGGTCCTAACAGACTTCTTCATAGTGTCTTAAAAGATGTGATAATGAGGTGGTATTCATGTTGTTCTGCACTTACCAAAATTCCCTAAATTCAGCAAAGGTTTCCATTGGATTGGAAAGCAGAAAATATAACCACTCAATTCACAAAGAGACAGAGGCAGAAAAAAGGAAACAGTTTCCTTATAGGAACTGTAAACCAGCTTGATATCTGTCATGGGGAATTCATTAGAATCAATCAATAAAGAGATTTTTGCAGTGCATTTAGAAAAATTTAAATCAGCATGGTTTTGTGAAGGAGGTGTCATGTTTAACAAATAATTGGAGTTTTTTTGAAGGAGTCAATATGCTTTAAGTAAAAAGAAGTCTGTAGATGGCACTTTGACAAGGTGCCACATCAAATGTTATTTCAGAAAATAAAAACTGATGGTTTAGGGAGTAACCCATTAGCGTGGATAGAAGATTGTCTGGCTGGGAGATGCATAAATATATTAATAGTTCTTTTTTGAAAGAACCATTAATATATACCCTTGGCAGGGTATGATGAATTGAATCCTGCGAAGGTCTGTGCTGATGCTTTAACTTTTTACAATTTATATCAATGACTTTGCTAATGGGAGTGAAGGAATGGTAGCTAAATTTCCAACATCAAGTGGGGTTTGAGAATATGTTGTGAAGAAGATAGAAGCAAGTTACAGATCGATGCAGGTGGCTGTGTGATTGAGCCAAATTCTGGCAGTTTTTTTATTCTCTCAAGGGATGATGCCATCACCAACTGGGTTAGCATTTATTGCCCACTCCTAATTTGCTGAGAGGGCAGTTAAAATCCAAATGCATTGCCATGAGTCTGGGATCACATGTAGGCCCAATCAGACAAGGATGGCAGTTTCCTTCCCTAAAGGACACTAGTGAGCCAGATGGGTTTTTTCTGACAATTGATGATGGATTCATGCTCATCATTAAATGGATTCATGGTTATCACGTCTTTTAATTCTGGATTTACTTTGAATTCAAATTACATCATCTGCTGTGGTTGAATTCAAATCCCCAGAACATTACCTGGGTCCATGGATTAACAGTGCAGTGATTACACCACTAGGCCATACCTCTCCCTTTTGATGAAGCATAATGTGGAAAAATGTGAAGTTGTTTCCTTTGGCAGAAACAGTGAAAACACAAGGTAGTACTTAAACAGAGAACAACTGTGGAATTTGAGTTTTGGAGGAATTAAGGTGTTCTGGACACGAGTCACCAAAAGTTAACTTGTTGGTCCAGCACTTAGTTAAAAGGGCTAACATGATGCTAACATTTATTATGAGAAGAACTGAACATTAAAGTAAGGATCTTATGACTCAGTTATATAGGGCATTGACGTCAATCCATCTCAAATACAATTTTAGTCTCCATTTTTAAGGAAGGATATAAATGCATTGCATGTATTTCACTCGAGGTTTACTAGATTGATACCTGGAATAAATGTATTGTCTTATGAGGAAAGGCTGGACAATCTGGGCCTGTTTCCATTGGAGTTTAGAAGAGTGATGTATGACTTTGAAGCACTTTCAAAATTGTAACTATTATTGGCTTGTAAAAACCATTTAAAGCACTCTTATTTCATGATCAAAGTGTCTAAATGGATCATGTGACTGTCAAGAATTAAGGGAAAGGTCAAGGCAAACGTGCTCCAACGACAATCAAGAAGTTCAACACAATCCAAACCACTTGGTGAGCACTCCATATACCACTTTCAACATTCACTCCCTTCATCACCAATGCACGGTGGCAGCAGTGTGTACCATTTACAAAATGCACTGCAGTAACTCAGTAAGGCTCCTCTGACAGCACCTTCCAAAACCACAACCTCCAGCACCAAGAAGGACAAGGGCAGCAAGTGGGATCACTGTTACCTCTGAGTTCCCCTCCAAGTTACACACCATCCTGATTTGGAAATATGTATTAGTTCATTCGCTGTTACTGGGCAAAAATCCTACAACTCTCTCTCTAACAGAACTTGGGTGTCCCTGCAAGGGACAAGAACACAGCTCACTGAAACCTTATCAGGGCAGTTAGAAATGGACAATAAATTGTGGTCTAGCCTGCAATGTCTACAAGCCATGAACAAATGTGCATAAGTCCATTTTCAATTCATTTGTGAAGTCCCCTTATAATGTGAAGTCCAGAGCTATAGCTTACCTAGCTTATGTCTGAATCCAGCATTGCTAGAATACACTGCCTGTTAGTGTGATTCGAAAGCAGATTCAAAAGGTTGGAGTGGTGGGACACTCTTGTGACACTCCAGAATACACATAACAGGCCAAATGGTCTTCTTCAATTCTGTAGCTATTCCATTATTCGATTCTGTAGTCCTGTGTTCCTGGTGTAAAAGGTAAATGTAAAGTCACCATAGTCTTATCAGCTTATCATTAGACAGAGATGATTTGTGGTAGTTTAACCTGAGGGTGACCATGCCTCAGGTGAGGGGGAGGTGGAGAAGGAGAGTCCTTCATAGTAATCTCAGCTGATGTGGGAATGAAACCCACACTGTTGGCATCACTCTGCATAAGAGACAAGTTATCTGGCCAACTGAGCTAACCAACCCCCTTCCTGATGTAAACATCTAGATCTGTCAGAATTGTTTAAAGGAATCAAAGTCTTGATACTAATTGTTGAAGCTCAAGTCTGAATGTACTATGTGCCTACTCTATATTGCACAGCTATCAAAGTTGAGTGCATGCTTATTTGATTTTAACGGTACATAATTCCTGCATGGGACAGTCTATAATTATAATGCATAATATGTCTGTATTTAGTGGAAATGTTGCAGGTTAGTCCTATGAATAGGTAGCAAATATAAACACAACAGAAACATTGGCATAGCGTCTATATTTACTTGCATTGGTTTGGCTTTTAATTTCTTCTCAATCTTTGGAACTTCATTTAAACATTTAAAGAAAGATATTTAGCAATAAGCATTGATTTCTCATCATACACCATTCAGATGAGATTGTTAAACTTTAACGACTTATGCTTGAAGGCATTGATTGGTAATTACTGGTGCACTAATTCACCTCTTTTTTTTAGGTATTGGTGTAGATGATATGTTTGTCATGCTCGCCAGTTGGCAAACGACTGACGTCACAGATAAGATTGAAGATCGCCTTGCTGATACATATGCTGAAGCAGCCATCTCTATTACAATCACCACTCTGACTGATGTTTTGGCTTTTTATATTGGCATTATGACACCTTTTCGATCTGTGCAGTCATTCTGTGTTTACACAGGCACAACAGTTCTGTTTTGCTTCATTTATAACATTACATTTTTTGGAGCTGTTCTTGCATTGAACGGGAGAAGAGAAGCCAGCAACAGGCATTGGCTGACATTCAGAAAAGTCAAAAGTGATCAGGAACCAGAAGACTCTAAATGCTATTCAATGTGTTGTGTGGGTGGAGCTTATAATAGTGAGACTGGTGCCGAACTAGAACATCCAGTTTATTTCTTCTTTCAGAAATATTATGGTCCCTGGCTCACAAACATTTGGACCAAGGCACTTGTGGTTGTCCTATACATTGGTTACTTGGCTGTCAGTATTTATGGTTGTATAAATATCAAAGAGGGAATTGATCTCAGAAATCTGGCCTTTGATGGTTCTTATGTGATTAAATTCTATGATGATCAAAGTGCTTTTTTCTCAAAATATGGACCACGTGTTATGGTTGCTGTCACTGAACCCGTGGAATATTGGGATTCCACTGTTCAGGATGAAATTGAAACCTGCATGGGCAGATTGGAAAACAACTTGTATGTAGATCCTGAATTGTCAGAATCCTGGCTTCGTGTGTACATTGCCATAACTAAACAGATGTTAATAGACATTCAGGAAAAAAATGCATTCTTGGGAAATTTATCTATATTGTTTCACATTGTTCCTGTATTTGAACATGACATTAGGTTTTCAGAAAGTAAGCAAAGAATTGATGCTTCTCGCTTTTTCATTCAGACCATTAATGTCAATACTCCAGTCGCTGAGAAAAACATGCTGATTGAATTAAGAAAGCTGGCACAGGAATGTCAAATCCCTTTGCTGGTGTACCATCCTGCATTTATCTATTTTGATCAATATCTTGTTATTGTATCCAACACAATACAGAATGTAGTTGTTGCTGCTGCTGCAATGCTGATCATTGCGCTATTGTTAATACCTAATCCAATCTGCTCTATATGGGTAACATTTTCTACTGCATCAGTTTTAGTGGCTGTGGCTGGTTTTATGACGTTTTGGGGTGTCAATTTACATTCGATATCAATGATTAATCTGGTCATTTGTATTGGTTTTTCTGTGGACTTTTCAGCTCACATTTCATATGCATTTGTGTCTAGTGACAGAGAAACTGCAAATGAACGAAGTATTGATGCATTATACAGCCTTGGATATCCCATCATCCAAGGGGCCCTTTCGACCATACTGGGTGTAGTTGTACTGGCTGCTGCAGCAAGTTACATATTTAGGACATTTTTTAAAATCATGTTTCTTGTCATAACGTTTGGGGCTGTTCATGGCCTTATATTTTTGCCTGTGTTCCTGACATTTAGTGCAAACTGCAGAAAGTCAAACAGTGCAAAATCAGATAAGAGAACAAATCCGGAGGGAAACCCTGGCAATTCCAACGAGGCATTGGAACAAAAGATAAGAATTGATTTAAATTCATTTAAAGGCATTTCAAGAGGACAGGATCCCGATTGTTCTTGTCTCCCTGTTTCAAATGCCTCCAATAGCTTTCCCCTTCCCAAGCATCTTCCCTTGCAACAGTGTGACATGTAACATCTGCCCTTTCCTCTCTCTGTCATCATTTCCTCATGTCCTAAACATTCCTGCTTTGAATATATCTTCCAAGTGGAAAACAACTCAGATGTACATCCTGAATTGTCAGGATCCTGGCCTCACGTGTACATTGCCACATCTACAATGAAGTTAATAGACATTTAGGAAAAAGATGCATTCTTGGTGAATTTATCTACATTGTTTCACATTGTTCCTTCATTTAAATAAGACATTGGTTTTTCAGAAAGTAAGCAAAGAAGTAATGCTGCTCGCTTTTTCATTCAGACCATTAATATCAATACTCCAGTCGCTGAGAAAAACTTGCTGATTGAATTAAGAAAGCTGGCATAGGAATGTCAAATCCCTTTGTTGGTGTATCATCCTGCATTTATTTATTTTGATCAATAACTTGTTACAGTATCCAACAGAGTACAGAATGTAGTTGTACGGATCCATTAAAAAATAGTAGTGTAATGAAGTAGCTAAGCTAACAGAAATTGAACTTTGTATGAAAACATTAATATTTGCCCATCATCACCATGTGATGAAATTATTGGTTAACACATGAAACCAACAAGTTATTATGTTCCAGGATGTTGTAGAATTCCAACAAGGTATAAATTTCCTACATTACACTTTTAGCAGAATGCCATGCATGGATGAGAGATGTGTCTGAGATCTGTGTGACTGTTTTCTTGCTGGAGTAGTGAAACAAGCACACACCTTGAGTGCACATCGTTTAATGTTGCATCAGAACGATGCAATTTATGAAAAACAAGATTTGTTGTTTATTTTAATTATTTTAGAGCATAATTTTTTTCAAAGAAGACATTTCAATTATTTATAATTTCCATCAGATCATATGTTCATTGTAATTTGCTTACAATTACAATACTATGACAGCCCAGGCAGTATAATGGAATACTGTGGCTAGAGTGCTGTAAGCTGAGGGGGTGACTTGATAGAAATATAAAAAATTATAAGAGGCATAAATATAATGGGTAATCAGAGTCATTTTTTTCCCAAGGTAGAAACGTCAAGTACTAGGGGGCTTAGGCTTAAGATGAGAGGGAGGAAATTTAAAGGAGATGTGCGAGACATGATTTTTACATAGAGGGAGGTAAGTGCTTGGAACATGTTGCCAGGGGAGGTGGTTGACGGTGATATGATACCAAGAGGCATTTTTGCAGAAACATGAACAGGCAGGCAGTAGAGGGACATGGCCATGTGCAGGCGGGTGGATTAGTTTAGAATGACTTCATGGTTGATGCAGGCACAGTGGGCAGAAGGGTTTGTTGATGTTCTGTACTGTTCTATGTTCTAAGTGCTCACAATTACCCATTTTTTGAAGAGATAAGTTATATAGTTAACAGATAATATGGACAAAGTCGAACTCCTAGGAATGAGGGCCAATTATTGAGCAGCCAGATACAGTGCACTGAAATATGGGGCATGAACTCAAATTGGCTGAATATAAAGAGTAATATTCCACAAATATCTGTGTTGGCTGGGACCCTGATTGTTTGTTGTTTTCATGAATGATTTAAATGATGGGATACAGAACCATATATTCAAATTAGCAGAGGACAATTTTTTATAAGAATGGATGGATTTCAAAGTAAGCTATTGTGAAATCATCCACTTTGGAGCAAAAGATATATCATAATACTTACTGAGTTAGGAAAAGATGAAGCAGTGGAGGTCCAAGACACTTGGAGGTTCTTGTAAATAAATTATTAAAATGTCACAGACAGGTACAATAATAATCACAAAGGCTAATGAAACGCTGATGTTTGTATTCAAAGGACGAGAATGCAAAGATTTAGAAGTCGTGCTGCAGGCCTACAAAACCTGGAGTGCTGTGAGCAGTCCTGGGCACAACATCTTCTAAAGGATAAAAATAATGTCAGAGGGAGATCTTTTATATTGACATCTGAATTACTGCTGAATTGGAATCACTTTACCATGCAACATAATTGTAAAATAATTGTATAATTAAAATCTTTGAATTGTATATCATTAGACAACAAATAAAAGTATAATACAGCATTGGGGTGATGTGTTTTGTTTTCTGGTAAAGTATGTAATTTAAAACGTCACACTATAAAAATGTAACACTCAGAAGTACATACTCAAGGAGTTGAATGACTATTTTAATCATATATTAAATTATTCAGTGCAATCTATCACTTGGTATTTTAGATTAGATTACTTATAGTGTGGAAACAGGCCCTTCAGCCCAACAAGTTCACACCGACCTGCCGAAGCGCAACCCACCCAGACCCATTCCTCTACATTTACCCCTTCACCTAACACTATTGGCAATTTAGCATGGCCAATTCACCTAACCTGCACATTTTTGGACTGTGGGAGGAAACCCACGCAGACACGGGGAGAATGTGCAAACTCCACACAGTCAGTCACCTGAGGCAGGAATTGAACCGGGTCCCTGGTACTATGAGGCAGCAGTGCTAACCACTGTGCCGCCGTGCCACCCATCAGGCTATGAGGGCTTATCTACCATTACGTTTTTGAGACACACATTGATAGCTTTTGCTCAGAGAAAATGCTTCTAAATTGAGATTATAATTCACCAGAATGGTAGCCTTCCACCCAGTTGGAAGAGGGTGTTCAACCATACTTCAGGAGAAGCCCAACCCTCCTGAACTACATTGAGCATTTTGCTACCAGGTACAACTGGGGAATTAGCATTGATATCAAGCAACATCAATCTGACATTTTCTGGATGATGGCTTTCCCATTTCCTCATTGGAAAGGTGAATGGAAACTCACCCACATTACCGATCTAAGAGAAAGTGAGGACTGCAGATGCTGTGAGTCCGAGTCGAAAAGTGTGGCACTAGAAAAGCACAGCAGGTAAGGCAGCATCCAAGAGATAGGAAAGACAACATTTCAGGCATAAGCCCTTCATCAGGAGTTCACCACATTCCTGATGAAGGGCTTATGCTCAAAACATTGTTTCTGCTACTCCTCGGATGCTGCCTGACCTGCTGTGCCTTTCCAGCACCACAGTTTTTGACCGCAATACAGATCTAGTCCTGTTAGAATTTTACAAGTTTCTATGAGATACCCCTCACTCTTCTAAACACTAGCGAACATAGTTCTAAACAATCCAATCACTCATCATTTGTTATTCATGCTGTCCCAGGGATCAGTCTGCTAAACTTTGTTGCACTCCTTCCATAGCCAAAGCATCTTTTCTCAGATAAGGAGATCAAAACTGCACATTGTGTACTCCAGTACACCAAGGACTTGGACAATTTGAGCAATATGTCCCTTCTCCTGTACTTGAATCCTCTCACTGTGAAGGTCAACATTCCATTTGCCTTCTTCACCTCCTATACCTGCATACTTACTTTCAGCGGCCAGTGTGCAAAGATACTCAGGTCTTCTTGTAACTCCCCTATGAGGAGAAAGTGAGGTCTGCAGATGCTGGAGATCAGAGCTGAAAATGTGTTGCTGGAAAAGCGCAGCAGGTCAGGCAGCATCCAGGGTACAGGAGAATCGACGTTTCGGGCATAAGCCCTTCTTCAGGAAGGGCTTATGCCCGAAACATCGATTCTCCTGTTCCATGGATGCTGCCTGACCTGCTTCGCTTTTCCAGCAACACATTTTCAGCTCTGTAACTCCCCTATGCCAATTTGTTATCATTCATGCTACCAAAGTGGATATCCTCACACTTATCTACATTAGGCTTTATCTGCCATGTATTTTCCTACTCACAAAACTTGTCCAAATCACACTGAAGAATCTCTGCATCTCCCTCACAACTCACTTGGAGTTGTGTCATCTGCAAATTTGGACATATTACCTTTGGTGCCCTCATCTTAATCATGAACAGATAATGTGAAAAGCTGGAGTGCAAGCACTGATCCCTATGACATACCCAACTGATCAGTGGCTGCCATTCAGAAAGTGACCTATTTCTTGCTACTTTTTATTTCCTGTCTGCCAGTCAGCTCTCTGTATTAGTCTTAGATTAAAAATAAGTGGTCCACCCATTTCAGACAGTGAAGAAGAAATATTTTTGTCTCTCAGAGGATGTAAGTCTTTTGAATTTCCTTCCTCAAAAGGCAATGCATTCTGAATGTTTAAATGCTATTTTTAAGGCAGAGTTAGATAAATTTGAGTTATGTTGAACAGTCATGAGACTCGAAACATTAACCCTGCTGTACTCTCTACAGATGCTGCCAGGCCTGCTGAGTTTCTCTAGCACTTTGTTTTTGTTTCAGATTTTATTATCAATAGTTTCTTGATTACCAAGGTGCAGGGAGGTGGATTATCGAAGTAAATTTAAGTTTAGAACCACATCATCCATGATCCTATTTAATGGTGGAGCAAGTTTAAAGGGCCGAGCAGTCTACTCTTGGTCCTTGTTTTCATGTTTATGATTTTTCTTCACCTTCTTGCAGGTTTTCTTCAGGATGGTGTTCTAGCCGCAACAGCTTTAGCTGCTTTATCAAGGAGGATCTCTCCATAAGGTGAGAATTGGGGATGATTGCTGATGACTACACATTTCTCCCCAAATATTGAAGAACTCCATGTCCAAATACAACAAGACTTGGATAATATTCAGGGCTGAGCTGACCAGTGAGAAGTAACTTACAAGTGTCAGGCAATGATCATCTCTTGGAACAGAGAATCCAACCAACCAATGACCCTTGACATTCAATGGAATTACCATCACTGAACTACCCCTCCTTCCCAGACTATCAATGTACAGGGAATTATCATTGACCAGAAACAGAAGTGAGACTGCAATATACATATTGCTGCTATAAGAACAGGCCAGAGGCTGGGAATTCTGTTATGAGTAATCCACATCTCAGCTGCTCACAGCCTGTCCATTATCTACAAAACACAGGTCAGGAGTGTGATAGAACATGTCCCAATTGCCTGAACCTGTGTAACTCCAACAACACTCAAGGGGCTCCACACCATCCAGGAGAAAGCAGCCATCTAACATCTTCAACATTCACTTCCTCCACCACTAATGCATAATGGTAAGTATGTGTGCACTATTTACGATAAGACCATAAAATATAGGAACAGAATTAGGCTGTTGACTCATTGAGTCTGTTCTGCATTCAATCAAAACTAATATCTTTCTCAACTCATTCTCCTGCCTTTTTTCCTGTGACCCTTGATCCCCTTTCCAATCAAGAACCAATCTATCTGTTTTAAGTACACTCAATGACTTGGCCTCCACAGCCTTCTGCAGCAATGATTCCACAGAGTCACCACCCTCTGGCTGAAGAGATTCCTCCTTATTTCAGTTCTACATGGTTATCCCTTATTTTTAAGGCCATGTCCATAAAGTCCTAGTCTCTCCTACTCACAAAAACATCTTCTCCACATCATCTCGAAGAAAGCTTCTCAGTATCTTATAAGTTTCAATCAGACGCCCCCTTATCCAATTCCCTCTCATCCTTCTAAATTCCACTGAAGAACAGACACAGAAACCTCAACCACTCCTCATCTGACAAGCCCTTCATCCTTGGGATCATTCTTGTAAACCTCCTCTGGAACTCATCTAACGCCAACACATCTTTCCTTTGGTAAGGGGCCCAAGACCGCTCACAATATTTCAAATGCAGTCTAACCAGAACATCTTACAGCCTCAGTATCAAATCTCTGCTCTTGTATTTCACCTACTTGAAATGAATGCCAACATTGTACTTAGCTTCCTAACCACCAACTTGACCTGTAAGTGAAGCTTAAAATAATACTGAACTAGAACTCCTAAGGTAAAAACAATGACTGCAGATGCTGGAATGTATTTCACCTACTTGAAATGAATGCCAACATTGTACTTAGCTTCCTAACCACCAACTTGACCTGTAAGTGAAGCTTAAGATAATACTGAACTAGAACTCCTAAGACCATTTACACTAGGGAGTTATAGAGTCATAGAGATATACAGCGCGGAAACAGACCCTGCTGCCCAACTTGTCCATGCCGACCAGATATCCCAAACCAATCTAGTCCCACCTGCCAGTACCTGGCCCATATCCCTCCAAACCCTTCCTATTCATATACCCATCCAGATGCCTTTTAAATGTTACAAATGTACCAACCTCCACCACTTTCTCTGGCAGCTCATTCCATACAAGTAGCACACTCTGCGTGAAAAAGTTGTCCTTTAGGTCTCTCTTATATCTTTCCCCTCTCACCCTAAACCTATGCCCTCTAGTTCTGGACCCCCCCAGCCCAAGGAAAAGGCTTTGTCTACTTATCCTATCCATGCCCCTCATGATTTATAAACCTCTATAAGGTCACCCCTGAGCCTCCGATGCTGCAGGGAAACCTAGCCTATTCAGCCTCTCCCTATAGCTCAAATCCTCCAGCTCTGGCAACATCCTTGTAAATCTTTTCTGAACCCTTTCAAGTTTGTGAAGCCTTTCCCCATTTTGAAAATAGTTTACGTCTCTATTCTTCCTACCAAAATGCATAACCTCACATTTGCCTACATTGCCTTCCATCTGTCTTATCTTTTCCCACTCTCCTAGCCTGTCCAAGTCCTTCTACAGCCTCCTCACTTCCATAACACTTCCTGTCCCTCCACCTATCTTTGTATCATCTGCAAACTTAGTAACAATGCCCTCAGTTTTTTTGTCCAGATTATTCATGCATAACGTGAATAGTTGTGGTCCCAACATGGACATCTGTGGAACCCCACTAGTCACTGGCTGCCATCCGGAAAAAGACCCCTTTAGCCCTGCTCTCTACCTTCTGCCAGTCAGCCAATCCTCTATCCAAGCCAGTACCTTTCCCGAACACCATGGACTCATACCTTGTTTAGCAACCTCCTGTGCAGCACCTTATTGAAGGTTTTCTGGAAATCAAAACAGATGTTCTCTGGCTATGGGGACATGCCAGAGGACTGGTGAATGACTAATGTAGTTCACTTTCAAAAAAAGTAGAGTTGAAGTAGGAAATTACAGACTGGTGAGTTTCATGTCAATGTTAGGGAAACTATTGGAGAAAATTCTGAAGGAGAGAATGAATATCCACTTGGAAAAGCTTGGGTCAGTTAGGGATTGTCAGCATGGCTTTGTCAAAGGGAGGTCTAACAAATTTGATAGAATTTTTCAAAAATGCCATTTTTAAAATCAAGTGTGTGGATGAAGAAAGTTCAGTTGCTGTAGTTTATATGGATTTTAGCAAAACTTTTAATGAGATCTCACATGGGAGACTGATTGAAAAGGATAAAGAACATGAAATTCAGGGAAGCTTGGCAACATGGATCAGAAACAGGCTTAGTAATAGGACACAAAGGGTAGTGGTAGAAAGCTGACTGAATGACTGGAAGCCAGTGTCCAGAGATATACCACAAGGATCAGTACTGGGACCCTTATTAGAGTTATAGAATCATAGAGATCTACAGCACAGACTCAGACCCTTCAGTCCATGCCGACCAGATGTCCTAACCTAATTAGTCCCATTTGCCAGCACTTAGCCCATATCCTTCTAAACCTTTCCTATTCGTATACCCATCCAGATGCCTTTTAAATGTTGCAATTGTACCAGCCTCCACTACTTCCTCTGGCAGCTCATTCCGTACATGCACCACCCTCTGCATGAAAAAGTTGCTCCTTAGGTCCCTTTTAAATTTTTCCCCTTTCATCCTAAACCTATGGCCTCTAGCTCCACCCCAGGGAAAAGATCTTGTCTATTTACCCTATCCATGTCTTTCATGATTTTATAAACCACAATAAGGTCACCTCTCAGCCTCTGATGATCCAGGGAAAACAACCCCAACTGATTCAGTCTCTCCCTGAAAATAAATATGTCGGATGAAATGTTAAGCAAGTTGCAGACAACGCCAAGATTGGTAAGTGGTTAATAGCGAAGAAGGTGGCTATAGGTTACAGGAAGATACAGATGGGTTGGTCATATTAGCAGAGTAGTGGCCGATGATATTTAACCCTGATAAATGTGGGGTGAGGTACCTTGGAAGAAACAAGGCAAAGGAATATTTAATGAATGGCAGGACACAGGGTAGCTTAAGAGAAACTGAGGGATCTTGGGGTAATTATTCATAGATCCCTGAAGTCAGCAGAGCATGTGAATAGGATAGTTAAAGCGGCATGTGGGACACTTGCTTTCAGTCGTGGCATTGAGCACAAGAACAAGGAGGTAATGTTAGAGTTGTACAGACCATTAGTTAGGCCACAGCTGGAGTACTGTGTACAGTTCTGGTCACCTCACTACAGGAAGAATGTGAAAGCACTTGACGGGTACAGAGGATATTCACCAGGATGTTCCTTGAATCGAGCAATTGAGCTATATGGACAGCCAAGAATAAGCTCGGATTGCTTTCTTTTAAGGAGAGAAGGCTGAGGGGGGTCATGATTGAAATGTATAATGTTATGAGGGTTATGGACAGTTTGTAAGGGTCAGGAGATCCATAGTGGATTTGAGAAAAACCTCTTTCACTCAGAGGGAGGTGGGAATCTAAAATGCACTGCCTGGGAAGGTAGTGAAGGCTGGAAACCTTACAAATTAAAAAAATATTGGACGAGCACTTGAAATATCATAACATTCAAGGATATGGAATTAGAGTGCCTTTCATGGCAGTTGTTGTCAGTATAGACTCAATGGGCTGAAGGGTCTTTTCTGCACTGTATGGTTTGATGATGTCCACTGGCTCTCCTTTGTTTAACTTAGTTGTTACCTCCTCAGAGGGTGGCACAGAGGCTCAGTAGTTAGTATTGCTGCTTCACAGTGCAAAGGGGCCAGGTTTGATTCCACCCTCAGGCTACTGTCTATGTGGAGTTTGCACGTTCTCCCCAGATCTAAGCGGGTTTCCTCTGAGTGCTCCAGTTTCCTCCCACAGTCGAAAGATATGCAGGTTAGGTGGATTGGCCATGGGGAATGGAGAGTTACAGGGAAAGGTAGGGGGTGGGTCTGGATAGGATGCTCTTTGGCAGGCCAGTGTGGAATTTATGGGCGGAATGGCCTACTTCCATATAGTAGGAAGTCTATGTTGAGAAAGAATTCTAACAGGTTTGTCAGCAATGAATTCCCTTGACACAATTGTGCTGACTCAGCCCCATTTCCAACTACTCCCAAATCTTACCCTTAATAATGGGTTCTAAAATTTTACCACTGAGTTCAGGCCCTCCCTCCCTCCTCTCTGCCTCCTTATCTTCTTTACATTTCCCATTTTCCAATTCTCTGGGACCCTCCCTGAATCCAATGATTTATGAAAGATGCCAATACCTCTAAAATCTCCTCAGTTTCCCCCTTCAAAACTCATGTACTGCAAGCCTACCTAGGCAGACTCTTCCAATTCAAGACTTCCATCACCAAGGACGACAAGGGCTGTGGATAAACAAGGACATATCTACCTATAAATTTCCCTTATGCCACACACTAGCATGATCTGGGACTGTCTGGCTGTTGCAGGGTTACAACCCTGGAATCCCCCCAGCAATTCCCGGCAATGGTGGAGTTTGGTATCTTTCCAAGTCTTGATCAGGACCCAATCACCCGGCTGTATACGGTGTGCTGCAAATTTGAGCGGCAGTGTCTGTACCAACAAGCCTTTATTTCTAAGAATAGATAATGAAGAGCCAAGTGCTACAATATAATTTTTCAAAAACTTGTCATTAAACTCAGCTGTAGGCACCTCTCCTTTCCCTCCTAGGAATGGTAGTCCAAACATCATTTCATAAGGAGAAAGGCCGATATCACGCCTTGGGGCAGTCCGAATGCGTAATAGTACAACAGGTAAACATTTGGTCCACGGTAATCGAGTCTCTAGGACTAGTTTAGATAATTGCTTCTTTATGGTCTGATTCATTCGTTTCACCCGCCCAGAGGTGGGTGGATGCCAAGGAGTGTGGAACTCCCAAGAGAT
This sequence comes from Chiloscyllium plagiosum, assembly GCF_004010195.1. Taxonomy (NCBI): domain Eukaryota; kingdom Metazoa; phylum Chordata; class Chondrichthyes; order Orectolobiformes; family Hemiscylliidae; genus Chiloscyllium; species Chiloscyllium plagiosum. The sequence goes on along the minus strand of NC_057714.1, from coordinate 84,948,796 downwards.
CTCTAATCTGTAAGAAATGGGGAAGAGTGTTATTTTTGCAGATATAGAAATGCAAGAGTGTGTATGTGCAGAAAAGGGGTACAGGGAAAAATATCAGCCAGGTAAGCATTAGGGAAACGTATCTTTATCTTTAATGAATAATTGTGGATAATTAAATTCTAACTTTAGTGCAGAATTATTAAAGCAAATAATTCTTTTAAATAATAGTCTGAGCAAAATAGCTGAGACAGCTGAAACGCATAAACCAAGCATGAAAAGATATATTGTTAAAAAGTATTTTCAAGACTGGAATGTACCTATGAACAATGGAAGATGTTACAAGCAAAGTAAAAGAACATCAAGATACAAGTTTAGCCTTATTTCAGCACTTACAAGAGGGAAAGGTTGCCAACTTGGAGAAAAGGGGGCAGTAAGGGCAGAGCGCAGCTGGGTAGTGGTAGAATACAATAAGAAAGATTGGGTAATGTAAGAGTCGGGAGAGGTGACCTCACGCAGCTCAAAATTATAACTGTGTACTAGTTTGAATGTTCATTGCTCAATTGCTTCTGTATTTGATGCCCTTTCTTGCAAGATCGTAGAATAAGTTGTCTTGTTTCCAGTTTTGGTGGTCTCGTATAAATTTTATTAAATTTATTTCAAACACACACCAGCATGACCTGGGACTGTCTGGCTGTTGCAGGGTGACAACCCTGGAATCCCCCCAGCAATTCCCGGCCATGGCAAAGCCTGAAAGATCAGCCGAAGGTCTCACAAACCCTGCTGCCTTCTCCCTGTCACCGTTTGCTTCATCAGCCTTTGATTCCTGGATTAGATGACTTAAACCTTCTCCGATGTTTCATACTTCAGTACGCATGGAACACACTTGTCTAAACTAAGGACTCTGACTAACCAGAAGATTCACCAAGTTAAACAGAATCATTCTATGTATCCGGTGGAAAGCAATCAGCATCAATTGTTACGTAATAAATGGACGCAAATTAAACCATGAACAGTTTTTATCGCGTGATTTCATTTCAACAGCTGGGCGAGGCAGCGGCATTTCGCTGATCTCTGGAATATCTGGTCCTCGGACCATAAACATTAACTTTCTTCCTCCGCACGGATGCCGCTTGACATGTTGGGCTTTTCCAGCAACTTCTGGTTTTGCGTCTAGAACACTTCCTTCCCGTTTTGAAAAACTGAGGTGAAAGTTTATGGTTTTGTTTTACTATTGTATCTCTCAGCATGACTCAGTTCAGGGCAAATTGCGTCGAGAAACCTCTCCGCCGGGCTTTCCGTAAACTTGGAGTCCTCGTGAGTAAATATTCCTGGTGCTTCCTCACGTTTCCTCTGATACTTTCTGTTGTTCTGGGTTCGGGCTTTTCTTCTTTACGGAGACTTGAAAGCAATGACATAGAAGAGCAATTTACGCCCATATATGGACCAGCAAAATCTGAGAGAGAGTTCATTAAAAAACATTTTCCAACCACTGATTCTGAATTCTTCTCTGGTCAGAGACTTTACACAGAGGGGGTGTTTGCTTCTTTCATTGCTGTATCGAAAGATGACAATATCTTGACAGCTGCTGCATTTCAAGAGATTCTGTCACTTGATGCCGACGTAAAGCAGCTCAGCATCAACAATAAAGAAGGTGTCACGTACAGCTATTCTTCTCTTTGTACACGGATGGCAAACTCGTGCTTTGGAAATGAAATTTTAAATATTATAAATCACAGCCTAGCAACCAACACGAGGATTTCTTACCCTATGATGAATAAGACTTTTATTGGTTTGGCTGTTGGAGGTGTTGACCAGGATCAAAATTATATTAATAAAGCCAAAGCTATTAAACTAAGTTATTATTTACAAGAAGATAATGATGACATGAAAACCCTCAGTTTGCTGTGGCTGAAGAATTTTGTTCAGGTTTTTCCGAACAAACTGAAAGATCAGGAGAGTATTATGGTGAGTTTTTCATAAGCCTCTAATTCTGAAGCTAGTCAGTTTTCAGTCAATTATCTCAGATTATCTTCATCTGTGGTGGACTGCAGCCATGATCTAGTGTCTTACCAGTTTCTATCATATCAATTGTTATGTCAACTGCAACAAAAGTAACATATTTATTTAATGTAGAGTCAGCTGTCTTGGGAGCATCACATAAATATTGTCAAGCAAAAGTGACATGATGAAGATGATGAGTAATTGGGGGCTGATCAGGAACTCAATCAAAGGTAAATTTTGAGTGTAATGAAAGGGGGAGAGGCGATGAGGTTTAGGAAGGGAAATCTAGAGCTTTGAGCCTAGACAGTTGAAAACGCCACCAACAATGCAGGAGCAATTTAATTCGGGGATGCTGAAGAAGCCAGAATTAGATGTGGGCAAATATTTGAGAGAATTGTAGAGGATGAGGTTGCAGAGCTGGAAGCAATATATCATGGAGGGATTTAAAATTATGAAAATTCTAAAACTGAAGGCGTCTTCTGGTTCACTCCATTCATTGTTCAGAGGCATAGGCAGGCCCATTCAGCAGACCTTCAAAGGATCTCTAAAGGCATCTCCAGAGGCAAGGTTTTAGCTATTGGATTTTCAAAACTGATTTCCCTGATTGGAGAGCTTCCTGTGAATGTGGATTCATCGAGGAGAAAGTGAGGACTGCAGATGCTGGAGATCAGAGCTGAAAGTAGTCTGAGACGGTCCAGGTGAATTTGAGGTCGACACCTTCCACCCCGACCTCAAATTCACCTGGACCGTCTCAGACACCTCCCTCCCCTTCCTAGACCTTTCCATTTCTATCTCAGGCGACCGAATCAACACTGACATTTACTATAAACCGACCGACTCCCACAACTACCTAGACTACACCTCCTCCCACCCTGCCCCCTGTAAAAACGCCATCCCATATTCCCAATTCCTTCATCTCCGCCGCATCTGCTCCCAGGAGGACCAGTTCCAAAACTGTACAACCCAGACGGCCTCCTTCTTCAAAGACTGCAATTTCCCCCCAGACGTAGTCAACGATGCCCACCACCGCATCTCCTCCACTTCCTGCTCTTCCGCCCTTGAGCCCCGCTCCTCCAACTGCCACTAGGACAGAACCCCACTGGTCCTCGCCTACCACCCCACCAAACTCCACATACAGCATATCATCTGCCGTCATTTCTGCCACCTCCAAACTGACCCCACCACCAGGGATATATTTCCCTCCCCTCCCCTATCAG
>NC_057714.1:84937133-84945327 GCF_004010195.1 Chiloscyllium plagiosum | reverse complement strand
AGGGGTGAACTCAGATTTCTCCAGTTTCCTCATTTCCCCTCCCCCCACCTTGTCTCAGTCAAATCCCTCGAACTCAGCACGCCTTCCTAACCTGCAATCTTCTTCCGGACCTCTCCGCCCCCACCCCACTCCAGCCTATCACCCTCACCTTGACCTCCTTCCACCTATCGCATTTCCAACGCTCCTTCCCCAAGTCCCTCCTCCCTACCTTTTATCTTAGCCTGCTGGACACACGTTCCTCATTGCTGAAGAAGGGCTTATGCCTGAAACGTCGATTCTCCTGTTCCTTGGATGCTGCCTGACCTGCTGTGCTTTTCCAGTAACACAATGTGGATTCATCTCCAACTTTAGTACTATTGTCCCCATTGAAACCATTACTGTGTCTGACCCCAATATGGTGGTCATCTCAAATACAAACAAAAATAGAAAGTGTTGACACTCAGCAGGTTTGGCAGTATCTGTGGAGAGAGTAACGCATTTAGTCCAGTATGACCTTTTAGAACTGACAATGCTGGTCATGTCCACTCTCTTAACTTCAAGGGATGTGAGTGAACATTTATGGCAAACAATGGCTTAGCCATTCATCATTATCAGATCTGCCTGGACCAGTACTATGTCTTCATCTGTAAAAATTGTTTATAATTGCAGAATCTGTATAAAATGCAAAATTAATCTCCAGTTTATTATTTCCACTCCTTGCCACCTTCTTAACCCATTTTCCCATGCTGCCTCCATCCTAAAAGCAGCTCATTACCTTCTTAATCATTGAATTGCAGCTGCCTCTATCATTTCTATTCAACTGCCTCTATCACTTCTCTACCATTTTTTGCCTAGCCCACTATTTTAAACATTCCCCCACCCTCATCACTAAATTTGTACATCGTTTCTCTGCCACAACTGTCCCTTACCTTGTCCATGAGACCCTCACCATATTCCTACCAAACCTGTGATCCCCATGCTGATTAATATTGCCACCTGCTCCTTCTTACAAATACTGTCTCCCTCTTCTTCAGCTCTGACATCGCTATCTTCCTCAAAAGGAAATCCCTTGGCCTCTCTGTCCTTGGTAGCTACCCTTCATTTCCAACATCCTTTTTCTCTCCAATACTATAGAAGGAAAGTGGCCCTTATTAAATATACAAATTTCACTCTGTCGGTGGTCATAGTAAACTCTCCCTCCTTGCTGCCTTAATCTTGTCTTTAGCCTTTCATAGAGTTAACCAATCAAGCAACCTCTAACACATTTCTCCTGTCATCCAGCTGGAAGGATTATTCTTGGCTGAATCCAATGAGTGCTGGATACATTTAAATAAAAAAACCTTTAAAGGCAGTGGTGGTGCAGTAGTAATGGCCCTAGCTCTAAGTCAGGAGGCCACAGGCTCAAGCCACATCTGCTACAGTGCTCTATACCAGCATCTGAACAGGTTGGTTAGAAGACATATTCCAATAAAGAATCTTGAGGAGTCTTATGGCAGACTAGTAGTGTCCCAACATTTATGCCAGAATGCCTCAGTTTATTCTAACCTGCTGCAGCACTGTCCTGAGGCAATTGAACAATATTTTGAGAAGGTTGATTAAAACTGGCTACGTATAAAGAGTCTTGAGGACTCTTATAGTAGAAGTGTAATTTCCCTACCATTGAGCCAGGAGGCTTGGGGTCAAGTCTGACCAATTCCAGAGGTGTGTCATAACACATCTGAACAGGTTGATGAAAAATATCAACCAAAAAGTATCTGAGGGTCTTCTGTGACACAATGTTAGCACCCCTACGTTTGAGCCAGGAGTTCTGGGATCATGTCTGACCTGCCAAAGAAATGTGGAATAAGGTGGTGTTTTATAACACATTCAAGCAGGTTGATTTAAAATATCTACCTCATTCCTGGTGTTCCTGTGATTCCATGGTAGTGTTCTTATCTAAGTAAGGAGACCTGGTTTCAGGTTTGATCTATTCCAGCAGTAGAGTCATATGGCATGAAAACAGACCCTTCTGTCCATTCTGATTGTTCTTGACATTCTGATTATCATTTTTTTAAACTTCCTTCAGCTGAACTATTTCCCCACTCCAATTACTTGAAAACACTCTGCAGCCCTAGTTTTGCAATTCTCCAGAACACTTTGGTGGTAGGTTTTGACAGGAATTGCTAGGTTCTTTCTTCACAATGTTTCTGAACAAGTTGATTTAAAAATAAAGGTTGACTTCGTGGGCATGTAGTTGTCTTTGAGTGGTTATTTGGGATTCCTGATGCAAATTTGGAGTGATATGGGCCAGGTGCTCGTAGTTGGGACTAGATTGGGTTGGGATATCTGGTCAGCATGGATGAGTTGGACCGAAGGGTCTGTTTCTGTGCTGTATATCTCTATGACTATGACTATGACTCTGACTGGTCTCAGCATTGTTCAAATGAAGCTCTGTCTTTCCTCTGTACTGGTGCCAGTTCCCCATGAATTGGAACCCATTTCTCCCACATCCTATCTTTGAGCCACACATTAACCTCGCTAATCCAAAAAATGTTAGGTTAGGTAAATTGGCCATACTAAATTGCTCATAGTATTCGGGGATGTGTAGGTTATGTGCATTAGTCATGGGTATATGTAGAGTAATAGGATAGGGGAATGGGTCTGGGTGGGTACTCTTCAGATGGTCAGTGTGGACTTGTTGGGCCTAATGACCTGTTTCCACGTTGTAGGGATTCTAGAGATTCTATTTATCCGATGCCAATAATCCTGAGATTGTTACCTTTGGGCTTCTTTACAGTTTAGTCCCCAAGTAATCCAGTACTTTCTTCCTAGTCCTACTTATGTCATTGGTGTCTATATCAAACACAACAAATTGATCCTTCCTCTTCCATTCTAAGTTCCTCCCAGCCTAAAGGGAGGTCCTGAGTGTAGCTGCAGGTAGGCAATGCAGCCTTTGGGCCACACTGTCTGTGCAGCAGAGAAAGGTATCTATTCCCCAAACTATGCCATGCATTATTATCTCTAAATTTCTCTTTACTTCCCCAACTTGAATGGCACTCTGAACCACAGTGCTGAGGTTAATTTACTCATTCTCCCTCCTGCCTGTGCCTTTGGCCACACAAGGATCTATCAAAGAAAGGCTCCTCCAAAGCTAAATTATGGATCCATATAGCCACCTCATCCACAGTGACACCCTACTGTCCCTAACTATGCAGCAAATCTGATGTAATTAATCTAAGTGGTATGACTGCCTCCTGCAACAGTGACTAGGTTTTTTTTCTCCCACTCCCTGATATGTCACAGTGTCTGCAGCTCCAACTTCAGCTCATTAGCCCTGAGTCGATGTCCTGGAGCAGCCGATATTTGTGCAGATGTGGTCACCATGGATTGCTCCAGCATCTAGGTAAAAACAATGACTGCAGATGCTGGAAACCAGATTCTGGATCAGTGGTGCTGGAAGAGCACAGCAGTTCAGGCAGCATCCGAGGGCAGGCAGTCCTCGGATGCTGCCTGAACTGCTGTGCTCTTCCAGCACCACTGATCCAGATCCTGCTCCAGCATCTACCAGCTCCCACATACCACAGCTGCTCAGGATGTTGCTTTCTAAAATAACATTAGTATTTCTGACAATTACTAACTTTTACTCCTGAATTACAGGTTTCCTATTTCACATCAATATCAAGACAAGAAGAGTTTGAAGGGACTTCTAAGAAAATTATTCCTTTGTTCTCTGTCACGTATTTCCTTTCAATATTCTTTTCTATTGTATCATGTATGAGGTAAAATTTATTTTTTTTCGCAATTATTTAAGACATGCTTTCGTAGAGTACATTATAGAAAAATCTGTTGTGTTATATAATATTATCAAATTTACTTTCAGGTTGGACTGTGTGAGGAATAAGTTCTGGGTTGCTGCTTTGGGAGTTATATCGGCTGGATTAGCTGTACTGTCAGGATTTGGACTGCTATTATACTGTGGGATTAAATTTGCTATCAATACTGCCAATGCACCTTTTCTGATTCTAGGTTGGTAATATTTAATTTACAAATGCAAATATCAAATTTCAAATGATTTTACATAGGAGTAGGCCATTCAGCCCCTTGAGCCTGTACCATCATTCTGTGGCCTAATTTCATAGACATCTTTTTCTTCCATATGCCTTAATACCTTTACTAATCAAAATATTATCTATCTCAGATTTAAAACTTAACAAATGCCATTTGTGAAATAGAGTTCCAAAAATCTACCACTCTTTGCATATAGAAGTGATTCCTGACATCTCTCCCGAATGGTCTGACTCCAATTCTCAGACTGTGTTCCTCCTCCTAGAATCTTCAGCCAGTAGAAATAGTTCATCTTTATCTACCTTGTCTTTTCTAACATATTGAAGAGTTCAGTCAGATCACCCTTTAATTTTCTAAATTCTAGAAGAAACAGGCCTAATTTGTGATGTCTTCTCATAAATTAACCCTGACATACAAGAATAAAACTTACATTGTATCTTCTTGAAGGCCAGTATATCCTTCCTGATGTGTGGTGCCCAGATCTCACTGTACTCCATATGGGGTCTAACCATGGTTTTGCATAATTGCAACATAACATCTGCATCCTTGTACTCCAGTCCAATGTAGGGTAGAAGCGGTGAAATATTTCAGTGAGGAATGTGAGATTGGTCAGCAGAGATAGAGAGATTTAAGAGAGAGGTAGGGAAGATGGAATACACAATGGTGCATGTCATGAGGTCAGCCAGGTGGATCTCATAGAATGAGTATATCTGTCAGCCAAGGCACCCTGATTGGACCAGATTAGCAGCCCCAATCAGGGAGGCCTGGCTGACAGATATGAACCCAGTAATGTCAGAGGTTCGGTTCACTCTGAGGTACCTGAACCAGTATCAAGTACAGTGCACAGTAAACAAATGGTGACAAGATACTGGCCTCTGTGGAGTTACTTCACTGCATAAAGGCGAAGATGTCTAAGGGGTAGGGATTGTAACAGTGTACATTTTATGGATAAATTAAGGAAGGAAATGCCTAACATCTGTGTGAAATTGTTGGAGTCTATAATCAAGGATGGGGTACCTGAACACCTTAACTTTTCAGGTAATCAGGGAAAGCCAGTATGGATTTATGACAAGTAGGTCATTGAAAATTCATTGAACGTTTGGTAGTGGTGAGTAACGTAGTGAGCAAAGAAATGTCTGTGAAAATGTTTTAAAGCAATTCCAGAAGGCATTTGATAAAGTCCCACATAAGAAACTGTTAACTAAGGTAGAAATCCATGGAATTGAGGGCAAATTACTAAGATAGTTGGGAAATTGGTTGAGTGACAGCTGACAAAAAGGGATAATGGGTAAGTACTCAAATTGGCAGGATGTGACCAGTGGATACATACAAAGGTCTGTGTTAGGGCCTTGATTATTCATCAACATTAATTGTTTGTCAGTTTATTTTGTTTATTTATTTAATTCATGGGACACAGACATTGATGGCAGAGCTAGTATTTATTGCCAATCCCTAATTTATCCAGAGAGCAGTTAAGAATCAACGACATTGTTGGGGTATGAAGTCACATGTAGTCCAGACCAGGTAACGATGGCAGTTTCCTTCCCTAAAGGACATGAGTGAATCAGAAGGGCTTTTCTGACAACTGGCAACACTTTCATGGTCATTATTCCACACTCTTAATTCCAGAGAGTGGCAACTCTGTACGACACTTTTCTCTGTATGTTGTAACACAATACATATGATAATAAATAAATCAAATCAAATATTCTTCAGTCTTCAAGGACCTTGCCTGTGGCTAAAGAGGATACAAAGATCTTCTCAAGGCACCAGCAATGTCCTCCCTTGCCTCCCCTTATAACCTGGGAAAGATTCCATCAAGCCCTGGGAACTTATTTACCTTAATGTTTTTAAGACATCAAAAACCATTGTCTTCATAATATCAGCATACCTTTCTCTAAACTTATTATCATCCATTGATTTTAAAATGTTCACCTTTTGTTCATATTGTCATCTGACTATGGAGTTATCTTTAAAAGCCAAGAATGACAATATAGCATATGACCCAATAAAGGTCTCAATCTCCATTTTACTGTGACTAAATGTAGCTAAGGGAAATATGCAACCGCTTTGAGCATGATTGTTCAGGACTAGTCCAGACATCGCACTGGCTGTGATGGTAATGATCCATCGTCAATAATAACAAATTCCACAGTTTCATCCTCTTACAGAAGAAATTCCTCCTCATTTCTGTTTTAACATTGACTACTTATTCTGAGATTATATCCAGTGGTCCCACACTCTCCTACTGGTGTATGTACTCTCTGCAATTTGCATTTTTTTTGAAGAAGAAGAAGTAACATGTTTGGGTAAAAAGGCCAGTCTGGGTAGGTTTTCAGTGGAGTTAAGAAAAATGAGGGGGCAACTTAAAATTCTGAATGTCTTGACAACGTGGACATGGAAAGGACCTTTCCTCCTGAGGGTCAGTTCTGGCACTAAAAGTACAGTTCTGAAATTAGGGATTGTCCATTGAGGATAGATATGAGGAGAATTTCATTTCTCTCAGAATATCACACAACTTTGTAACTCTTTGCCTCAGAAAGCAATTGAGGCTTGGTCATTACTTTATTTTTACTGTAGAGGTGGATAGATTATTTTTAGGCAAAGGTTACTTGTGGCAGATGGGAAAATGCAATTTGAAACACAATCAGATCAGTCATGATCTCATTGAATGGTAGACTAAGTTCAAGGGACTGAATGGCCTACTTCTACACCTATTTTGCATGTTTGTATACTCATACATTGGCACATTGGGATATTTCTGTATCCAGATTGAAATATAAATATCATGGAGGGACAGGTAATGTTTAGGAAGCAGGGAGGCGACAGAAGAAATTTGGACAGGCTTGGGAGGGTGGGCAAAGAAGTGACAAATGGAATACAATGTAGGGAAATTTGAGATTGTGCACTTGAAGAATAGAGGTGCAGACAATTTTCTAAATGGAGAAAGGCTTTGGAAATCTGAAGCACAAATGGACATGGGAGTTCCAATTCAGGATTTTTTTAAGTTATGGAGATATACAACATGGAGACAGATGGTTTGGCCTGACTCGTCCATTGTGACGTAATTTCCTAAATTGAACTAGTTCCATTTGCCCATATTTGGCCCATATCCTTATGAAGCTTTCCTATCCATGTACCTGTCCAAAAGTCTTTTAAATGTTGTAAATGTACACGCTTCTACCACTTCCTCTGGATGATCTTTCCATATATGCGCCACCCTCCATGTGAAAAAGTTGCCCCTTTTAAATCTTCACCTTAAACCTATGCCATTTAGTTTTAGACTCCCTTACCATGGCAAAACAACCTTGGCTATTTTTAAGCCTCTATAAGGTCACCCCTCAGCCTCCAATGCTCCAGGGAAAAAAAAGGCCCAGCCTATCCAGCCTCTCCATATAACTCAAGACTTTCAATCTCGGTAATATCCTTGTAAATTTTTTCTGAACCCTTTCCAGTTTAATTACATCCTTCCTATTGAAGGGTGACCAGAAATATACACTGTACTCCAAATTTAAACTTATCAATGATGTGTACAGTTGTAACATGATGTCCCAACTCCTGTACACAATATTCTGATCAACGAAAGCAAGTGTGCCAAATGCCGCCTTCTCCACCCTATCTACCCATGACACCACTTTCAAGGACAATAGACAATAGGTGCAGGAGTAGGCCATTCTGTCCTTCGAGCCTGCACCACCATTCATTATGATCATGGCTGATCATCCTCAATCAGTATCCTGTTCCTGCCTTATCTCCATAACCCTTGATTCCACTATCCTTGAGAGCTCTATCCAACTCTTTCTTAAACGAATCCAGAGACTGGGCCTCCACTGCCCTCTGGGGCAGAGCATCCACACACCCATCCCTCTCTGGGTGAAGATGTTCCTCCTCAACTCTGTCCTAAATGGCCTACCCCTTATTTTTAAGCTGTGTCCTCTGGTTCGGGACTCACCCATCAGCGGAAACATGTTTCCTGCCTCCAGAGTGTCCAATCCTTTAATAATCTTATACGTCTCAATCAGATCCTCTGTCTTCTAAACTTAAGGGTATACAAGCCCAGTCGCTCCAATCTTTCAACATAAGATAGTCCTGCCATTCCAGGAATTGGCTTCGTGAACCTACGCTGCACTCCCTCAATAGCCAGAATGTCTTTCCTCAAATTTGGAGACCA
>NC_057714.1:84931506-84935634 GCF_004010195.1 Chiloscyllium plagiosum | reverse complement strand
TCCTGCCTCTATTCCTGATGAAGGGCTTTTGCCCGAAACATTGATTTTCCTGCTCCTTGGATACTGCCTGACCCGCTGTGTTTTTCCAGCACCACTCTGATCTAAACTCTGGTTTCCAACACCTGCAGTCCTCACTTTTGCCTAAGTCCTGCCCTAGTTTGTCTTACCAGAATGCAACATCCTGCATTTAAGCTCCATCTGCCATTCCTCAGCCAACTGGTCTAGTTGATAACAATTTCATTGTATTCTTAGATAACCTTCTTTGCTGTGCACTATACCACTAATTTTGTTTTCATCTGATAACTTACAAACCATGGGCTGAGTGTGGTGTTGGAAAAGCACAGCAGGTCAGGCAGCATCTGAGGAGCAGAAGAATTGACTTTTCGGGTATAAGCCCTTCATCAGGAAGTCCTCACTTTCTCCTAACTTACAAACCATGTCTCCTTTTATTCTCATATAAATAGTTTCTATAAATGACAAAAAACAGTAGACCAAGCACAGATCCTTGCAGCCTACCACTGGTCACCCGCCTCCATCATCTCTTTAAAAAACTCAATTAAGTTTGGCAGACATGATCTGTCATGCATAAAGTCATGCTGACTATCCTGAATCAGTCCTTGCTTTTCCAAATGCATGTAGTTCCTGTCTCTCAGAAACCCCATTCAACCACTGACACAAAGCAGAAATTGCTGGAAAAAGTCAGCAGGTTTGGTAGCATTTGTGGAGAGAAATCAGAGTTACTGTTTTAGGTCCAATGACCCTTCTTCACAACTAAGTGTAACCAGATAAAGGCTGGTTTTGTGTAGAAGATGGATTGGGGAGGGGGGGTGTGGAATAGAGAGTACTCGATAGGTGGAGATAGAGCCCAACGTGGGAGACGGATAGTTGGACAGACAGAGGTGGATAATAATCAGCCTAGAAGAATAGGGAGCTGCTAACAGGATATGGTCATGGCTAATCATGTGATAACAAGGCCTGGTGGTTGGGGTAAGGCCATGAGAGAAGGTGCCTCAAGCCCTAAAATGGTTGAGTCTAGAAGGCTATAGAGTACCCAAGTGGAAAATGAGATGCTGTTCTTGCAACTTGCACTGAGCCTTGCTGGAGCACTGCAGTATGTCTGAGACAGAGATATTGGCCAGGGAACAGTAGATTTTTGTTGAAGTGGGCAATTGGAAACCCAGGATTTTTTTTTACAGACAGCATGTAGGTACTCTGGGAAGCAGTCACCCAGTCTACGCTACACTTCGTTTTCAGAACAGAGATGAGGAAGGATTTCTTCAGTCAGAGGGTGGTGAACCTATGGAACTCATTGCTGCAGAAAGCAGGCATAGATAGATCCTTGATTGTAAAAGGGATCAAGAGTCTTGGGGAAGAAGGCAGGAGAATGGGATTGAGAAATATATCAGCCATGAATGGATGGTGGAGCAGAATTGATGGGCCAAATGGCCTAAATCTGTTCCTATATCTTTATGTATCTATTTTCTTCAGCTGGGTTTTTTAGACCCCATGCCTTTCCCACATGATGCACACATGTAAAAGAATGCTTGTGGTTGCTGTGGATCTGTTTTTTATTGTAGTGAAATATCTTTCAATAATTGCTTAGCCATCCTGCAAACGGCCAACTCTTTTTCTCTTCTGATTTCCACTTTGAAAAGTACTTTCCTTCCAAAGGCCTCTATCTAACTCTAGTATCTTTTTTCAAACTTATCCTTTGTTTAAACTAGAAGTAAAAAAATGCCACGCATACATTTCAACCAAATACTAAGAAGAGAAGATAATGTTTCCAATGCTTTACTAGTTTCTAGAATATGAATTCATTTTTAAAAGAAAAGCATTTTCAAATTTGTCTTTACTATTGTCATGGTCAAAGTGTTTAAATAGATCATGTGATTCTCAGAGGTCAAGGGAAAGGTGGTCCAGCAACAATCAAAAAGCTTGGCACCATCCAGATACAACAGGCCAGTTGATGGTTACCCCAAGCGCCACTTTCAACATTCACTCCCTTCACCACCAATACTTAGCGAACACTGCTGTCACTATCTACAAAATGCACTGCCGTAACTCACCAAGGTACTTCTGACAGCACCTTCCAAAACCACAACCTCCTCCATCCAGAAGGACAAGGGCAGCAGGTGGGATCATTGTCATCTATAAGCTTCCCTCAAGTCATGCAACATCCTGATTTGAAATTATCACTGTTCCTTCACTGTCACTGGGTCAAAATCCTGGAACTCACTTCCTTACACCATTTTGTCTGTCTTTCAGAATTTACAAAGCGGCGTAGTGAAACCCTGTGAGATGATCTTTTTGAGAGCCAGCACATATTTGACGGGCCAAATGGTTGTCTTTTATTCTGTAGCTATTCCATTATTCAATGTTGCAGTTCTGTCTGCCTGGTTTAAACATAGAAGTCTGTCATGATCTTTTAGAAGGATGAAAGTCTGGCCATTGATACCAGTTGTTGAAGTTCTCAAGTCTGGAATGAAGTATGTTGTACTATGTCCCTGCTCTATATTTATGATGCCATCAGGCAGGCTTGCAGAAGCCAAAGTTAAGCAGATGTTTCTCTGATTTGAACTGTAAAGATAATGTCACTATAGACCCAGGGGATTCAATCATTAGAGAGAAACAACTGGTGGTAAGTGTCACCATGCTTCAGGTGAAGGGTGAGATTGAGAAGGCAGGATCTTTATGATAATGTCAGCAGATACAGGAATTGACCCTTTACAGTTGGTTTCACTGACCATCTGTCCAGCCAACTGAGCCAACCAATTATACCTAACTCGTATATGGGGCAAACTATAATTGTAATGCAATACTTGTAAATTAACAATTCCAAAATGTTAATTTACAAGTATTGAGGGTGAGGGCTTATTGGTACTATAGACTATTGATCGAGAGTCCCAGATAGTGTTCCACGGATTAGTGTTTCATTTAGTGCTATTGAAAATTTGAAAAAAATCTGGAAGTAAGAGTCTAACAATGATCTAATGATGAAGCCCATTGTAAGTTGTTGGAAAAACCATCTGGTTCACAAATATTTTCTGGGGAAAGAAGCTGCCACCCTTTTCTGTTCTAACCCTATATGTAACTACAGACCCACAGCAGTGGTGGGGTGGGGGGGGGGGGTGACTCTCCGCTGCTTTCTGAGCAGTTAGGGATAGACAAAATGGTGGTCGAGCCAGCAACACTCATATTCTGTGAATGATTAAAAAACAATTACAAAATGTTAATTTACAAGTTCAGCAGGTAATAGGGAAGGCAAATGGAAAATTTACCTTCATTTCAAAGGGAATGAAGTATAAAAGTAGTTCTAAAACTAGAAAATGATGCCCATATCCCATGAAAGTTTGATAAATAAGCATTGATTTCTCATCAGACACCATTCAGATGAGAATGTTAAATTTTAATCACTTATGTTTGCAATTATTTATTGATTGATTTCTGCTGCACTTCTCTCATTTCTCTAGGTATTGGTATAGATGATATGTTTGTCATGCTCGCCAGTTGGCAAACGACCGACGTCACCGATAAGATTGAAGATCGCCTTGCTGATACATATGCTGAAGCAGCCATCTCTATTACAATCACCACTCTGACTGATGTTTTGGCCTTTTATATTGGCATTATGACACCTTTTCGATCTGTGCAGTCATTCTGTGTTTACACAGGCACAACAGTTCTGTTTTGCTTCATTTATAACATTACATTTTTTGGAGCTGTTCTTGCATTGAACGGGAGAAGAGAAGCCAGCAACAGGCATTGGCTGACATTCAGAAAAGTCAAAAGTGATCAGGAACCAGAAGACTCTAAATGCTATTCAATGTGTTGTGTGGGTGGAGCTTATAATAGTGAGACTGGTGCCGAACTAGAACATCCAGTTTATTTCTTCTTTCAGAAATATTATGGTCCCTGGCTCACAAACATTTGGACCAAGGCACTTGTGGTTGTCCTATACATTGGTTACTTGGCTGTCAGTATTTATGGTTGTATAAATATCAAAGAGGGAATTGATCTCAGAAATCTGGCCTTTGATGGTTCTTATGTGATTAAATTCTATGATGATCAAAGTGCTTTTTTCTCAAAATATGGACCACGTGTTATGGTTGCTGTCACTGAACCCGTGGA
>NC_057714.1:84925609-84931176 GCF_004010195.1 Chiloscyllium plagiosum | reverse complement strand
TAGTTGTACTGGCTGCTGCAGCAAGTTACATATTTAGGACATTTTTTAAAATCATGTTTCTTGTCATAACGTTTGGGGCTGTTCATGGCCTTATACTTCTGCCTGTGTTCCTGACATTTAGTGCAAGCCGCTGGAAGTCAAACAGTGCAAAATCAGATAAGGCAATGAACCTGTCAAAAATCCATGTCCACTCTGATGAGGCATTGGAACAAAAGATGAGAAGTGATTCAAATGCAGTTTTATAAAGGGATCCAGGAGGTCAGAATTAGTTATCACTGATTGATTGAAGTATTTTAGGAGGTCAAGGTCTTGATTATCCCAGTTTCTCCAATCCGAACATTCCCAACATCCATATCCATATCAAAACATGGAAACAAAAGAGTTATGCAACTAATTAAATTGTTTACATCTGTTTTACTTTTATAGTGTCCCAGGTTGTTTTTTTTTTAAGTACAATTGTACCAAAAAATAAAACACCTTATACTCACAAGTGATGTATACAGTTATTTGTTATCTACCTGTACATATTTCAAAGTTTCTAAATGTTATATTCTATAATTATAAGATATAGGAGCAGAATTAGGCCAGTCAGCCCATTGAGTCTGCTCCACCATTCAATCATAGCTGATATGTTTCTGAACCACATTCTCCTGCCCTCTCCTTGTAACCCTTGGTCACCTTATGAATCAAAAGCCTATCTATCTCTGTCTTTCTCTTCTCACCTTAAAAATATGCCCGTAATTTTGAACAACCTCATCCTATGGAAAAGACCTTTGCTATTCACCTTGTTAACATCCAGCATTATTTTATAAATCTCTATAAGGTCATCCCTCAACCTCTGCACCAGTGAAAAAAGTCCCAGCCTATCCAGCCTCTCCCTACAACATAAACCCTCCAGTCCCAGTTACATCCTGGTTAATCTTTTCTGAACCCTCTCCAATTTAATAATATTTTTCCTATAGCAGAGCAACCAGAACTGGACAAGGTGCTCCCAACTCTCTTATACTCAAAGGTCTGAGCAATGAAGGCAAATGTACTTAACAACTTCTTAGCCATTTAGAATCATAGTCATAAGAGATGTACAACACTGAAACATACCCTTCAGTCCCACTTGTCCAGGCCGACCAGATATCCTAACCTAATCTAGTCCCATTTACTAGCACTTGGCCCATATCCCTCTAAACCCTTCCCAATCATATATCAATCCAGATGCATTTTAAATTTTGTAATGATGCAACTTTAAAAGAACTATGTACCTGAACCCTTATTTTTCTGCTCAACACTACACACAGAATCCTGCTATTGCCTGTACAAGTTAATTGCTTATTTTACCAAAATGCAATATGTTACATTTATACATATTAAAATCCATCTGCCTCTCCTCAGAACATTGAGCCATTTGATGAAGAGCCCTTTATAGTCTTAAATAACCTCCTTCAGTGTCCACTATACCACCAATTTTGGTGTCACCGTAAACTTACTAATCACATCTTCTAAATTATCATCCAAGTGGTTTATATAAATGACAAACAACAGTGGATCCAGCACCGGTCCCTGAAGAGTACTGTTGGTCACAGGGCTCCAGTCTGAAAAATAACCCATCACCACTACCCTCTGTCTCCTACCATTAAGCAAATTCGTATCCAGTTGACGAGCATTCCCTGGATACCATGCGAACTAACTTTACTAATCAGTCTACCTTGTCAAGGGCTTTAATAAAGTCCATGTTAATGACATCTAACAGTCTGCCCTCAATCGTTTTGGTTACATTCACAAATAATTCTATCAAGTTTGTGAGACATGATTTCTCATGCACAAAGCCATGCTGACTATCCCTAATCAGTTCCTACCTCTCAAAGTGCATGTAAAACCTATCTCTCAGAATCCCCTCCAACAACTTACCTATCGCCTTTCTCAGACTCACTGGCCTATAGTTCCCAGGCTTCTCTTTTCAGCCTTTCTTAAATAAAAGCACAATTAGTCACACTCCAGTCTTCTGGCACTTCACCTATGGCTACAGATGATACTAACAGCTCTGCCATTTCTTCCCAAACTTCACACAAAATCCTGGGGTACATCTGATCAGCTCCTAGAGATTTATCCACCTATGTTTTTTCAAGACCTCCAATACCTGCTTTTCTGTAATGTGGACTGTTTTCAAGAAATCAGTATTTATTTCCCCAAGTTCACTAACTTCCATATCTTTCACCACAATAAAAACTGATATTTGTTCAGTATCTCTCCCATCTCCTGTGGTTCCACACATGGATGATCTCATTGATCTTTAAGGGGCTCAATTCTCTCCCTCATTGCTCTTTTGCTGTGGGATTGTGTTCAAATAACAACCGAAAGTGATGAGTGGTGAAAACAGCCTCTTTATTGAGCAACCGCAGTAGCACAGTTTGGGGCAGCAATGTAATCCCAAAGTACAGTTCTTACAGTAGCCTCTTTACATACCATACTGAAATACCTTAAAATTCTAGCACTACAGTGTTGCACAGTTTTATGTATTGAATGCAAAAGTTTGTGTGACATCTGTCCTGGGGAACCAGGCGATTGTTTAAACATTTGCTAAGTGCTGGGTGCTACTGCTGATGGGATTAAAGTTTAGTTGCCTGTATAATTAAGAGATTCGTCTTTCATCTTATAAGTTAGTGTATGTTAGTAAATGCAGTAGTTACAGACCTACATGATTTAAATAAGTTACAAATTACATATGCACCCAAATAAAAGTATAGAGGATATTTATGGGTGGTGCAGTGGCTCAGTGGTTAACACTGCTGCCTCACAACACCGGGGACCTGGGTTCAATTCTAGCCTCAGGCAATTGTCTGTGTGGAATTTGCATGTTCTACCTGTGTCTGCATGGGTTTCCTCCCACAGTCCAAAGATGTGCAGGTTAGGTGAATTGGCCAAGCTAAATTGCCCATAGTGTCCAGGGATGTGCAGGTTAGGTTAGGTGCATCCTGATGAAAAGCTCCTGCCCAAAATGTCAATTTTCCTGCTCCTCGGATGCTGCCTGACCAGCTGTGCTTTTCCAGCACCACTCCAATCTTGACTCTAATCTCCAGCATCTGCAGTCCTCACTTTCATCCAGGATGATATGCTCTAGTTTTTTTCCCTTTGTTATCCTTGACTTCCCTGTTAAGCCATGGATGATTTTTTAATCTATTTACAATCCCTCTTCCTCTCAAAGGATTCTGGGTAATCCAAGATGGAGGATGGGAAAAATTTCTGGCTGTAGGAGCTGCTCCTTTTTTTTTTTTTGAGGTATTTTAGGTGTTGGAGGTGATTTCCTCGAATTCCAGGAGCAGCAATTACTGTTTTATATGCTGTTGCATTGTTTTGGAACTTTGGAAAAAAAAGTCAAAACAACAACAGACAAAGGAAGCACATGGTGAGGACAGTGTGGGACAGAGACAGAGACAGACACTGCACAGCTCCGCCTTTGCTGTTTGAATTTGTGTATTGCTGGACATCGGAGTGCATCTGGGAAAATTAACAAACCGTGAAATTCACAACTAATCTTGGAGGAGCTGTTGGGTGAAGTTCACAGCACAGAATCAGATAAGTTATTTGTTGTTTTAAGTCTGTCCAAGAGAAAGGCTGCAGTAGTGAGTATAGTGGATTCTTTCTTGATTAAATGTTTTTGGAGATAAGTCTCTTGATTAAACTTAAAATATAAGCCATTGCTATTAATTTAACCTGGGGCAGTGTTTGTAGAGGAATAAGACAGTATTATTTTCTGGGTCTGTAGATTGTGAAGGAGCAAAAATGGCCTTTGCAGTGATATGTACTTCTTGTCAGATGTGGGAGTTTAAAGAGAATTTAAGGGTTACAGCAGATTATATCTGCCAATAAATGCTGTTGGATGCGAATCATATCAGATTGAGTGGATCTGTTGGAGAGACAGATCGAAGGGATGAGGAATTTGCAACAGTATGTGATGGATGGCAGTTATAGGAAGGGGGGAAAAGTCTCAGATACAGTCACATAGATGGGTTAACTCCAGGAAGGGTAAGAGAGGTAGGCAGCTAGAGCAGGAGTCTTTTGTGGATATACCCATTTCAAACAGATATGCTGTTTTGGAAAATGTAGGGGGTGATGGATTCTCAGGGGAACGTAGCACAAACAGCCAAGTTTCTGGTTTTGAGACTGGCTCTAATGCAATGAGGGGTACGTCAGCTTCCAAGAGATCAATTGTGTTAGGGGATTCTGTAGTCAGGGGTACAGACAGATGTTTCTGTGGCCAGCAGAGAAAAAGCAGAATGGTATGTTGTTTCACTGGTGCCAGGATCAGGGATGTCTCAGAAAGGGTGCAGAATGTTCTCACTGGGGAGAGGGGCCAGCAGGAGGTCATTGTCCACATTGGAACCAACGACATTGGAAGGGAAAAGGTTGAGACTCTGAAGGGAGATCACAAAGAGTTAGGCAGAAATTTAAAAAGGAGGTCCTCAAGGGTAGTAATATCTGGATTACTTCCAGTGCTACAAGCTAGTGAGGGCAGGAATAGGAGGATAGAGTAGGTTAATGCATGGCTGAGGAGCTGGTGTATGGGAGAAGGATTCACATTTTTGGATCATTGGAATCTCTTTTGGGGTAGAAGTGACTTGTACAAGAAGGACGGATTGCACCTAAATTGGAAGGGGACTAATATACTGGCAGGGAAATTTGCTAGAACTGCTTGGGAGGATTTAAACTAGTAAGGTGGGGGGGTGGGACCCCGGGAGATAGTGAAGAAAGAGATTGATCTGAGACGGGTACAGCTGAGAATAGAAATGAGTCAAACAGTCAGGGCAGGCAGGGATAAGGTAAGACTAATAAATTAAACTGCATTTATTTCAATACAGGGGCCTAACAGGGAAGGCAGATGAACTCAGGGCATGGTTAGGAACATGGGACTGGGATATCATAGCAATTACGGAAACATGGCTCAGGGATGGGCAGGACTGGCAGCTTAATGTTCCAGGATGCAAATGTTACAGGAAGGATAGAAAGGGAGGCAAGAGAGGAGGGGGAGTGGCATTTTTGATAAGGGATAGCATTACAGCTGTGCTGAGGGAGGATATATTCCCGGAAATACATCCAGGGAAGTTATTTGGGTGGAACTGAGAAATAAGAAAGGGATGATCACCTTATTGGCATTGTATTATAAAGCCCCAAATAGTCAGAGGGAAACTGAGAAACAAACTTGGAAGGAGATCTCAGCTATCTGTAAGAATAATAGAGTAGTTATGGTAGGGGATTTTAACTTTCCAAACATCGACTGGGACTGCCATAGTGTTAAAGGTTTAGATGGAGAGGAATTTCTTAAGTGTGTACAAGACAATTTTCTGATTCAGTATGTGGATGTACCTATTAGAGAAGGTGCAAAACTTGACTGACTCTTGGGAAATAAGGCAGGGCACGTGACTGAGGTGTCAGTGGGGGAGCACTTTGGAGCCAGCGACCATAATTCTATTCATTTTAAAATAGTGATGGAAAAGGATAGACCAAATCTAAAAGTTGAAGTTCTAAATTGGAGAAAGGCCAATTTTGACGGTATTAGACAAGAACTTTCAAAAGCT
>NC_057714.1:84901050-84924697 GCF_004010195.1 Chiloscyllium plagiosum | reverse complement strand
CAGGGTTGGAGGATTTGAGCTACAGGGAAAGGCTGAGCAGGCTGGGGCTGTTTTCCCTGGAGCGTCAGAGGGTGAGGGGTGACCTTGTAGAGGTTTACAAAATTATGAGGGGCATGGATAGGATAAATAGACAAAGTCTTCTCCATGGGGTAGGGAAGTCCAGAATTAGAGGGCATAGGTTTAAGGTGAGAGGGGAAAGATATAAAAGAGACCTAAGGGGTAACTTTTTCACGCAGAGGGTGGTACGTGTATGGAATGAGCTGCCAGAGGATGTGGTGGAGGCTGGTACATTTAAGAGGCATTTGGATGGATATATGAATAGGAAGGGTTTGGAGGGATATGGGCCGGGTGCTGGCTGATGAGACTAGATTGGGTTGGGATATCTGGTCGGCTTGGACGGGTTGGACCATACTGTACAATTCTATGGCTCTCGGGAGTACATTTTAATTGAGAGGTTTTATTTTAAATTATCTCCATAAGCACTTGCCACTGTTCTTCAACAGTCCTGCCCTTTACTATTTTGTCCAGTTCACTTACAGTCGTAGAGTCTTAGAGATAAACAGCACAGAAACAGACCCTTCAATCCATGTGGACCAGATATCCTAAATGAATCTAGTCCCATTTGACAGATTTGGCCCATGTTCTTCTAAATCCTTCTGATTCTTTTTCCCTTCCAGATAACTTTTAAATGTTTTAATTATACTAGCCTCCACCACTTCTTCTGGCAGCTCATGCCATACGTGCACCACCCTCTGCATGAAAAGGTTTCCCCTTAGATCCCTTATAAATCTTTCCCCTCTCACCTTAAAACTATGCCCTCTAAGTTTGGATTCCCCCACCCCTTGGGCCAACACTTTGCTTAGACCTGTATAATTACCCATGCCCAACTCTAAAACTCTTGCATGCAACTCTGTCTTCACTCTTTCAATCTGAATTTGAATTATGTTACATAATAGTATGATCCAATACAGCAGTAGCCATGGTGTCAATACAAAAGATCTATGCTGCATGCTCTCTGACATTATTTTTACCGTTCCTAAGATGTAGTATCCATAACTGCTCATGGCACTCCAGCTTTTATAGAGCTGCAGCATGACTTCTAAATGTTTGCATTCTAGTCAGGATTCCATTAGTTTTTGTGGTTGTTGTTGTACCTATCTGTGACATTTTAATGATTTATATATTAGAACTTTTCAGTGTCTTTGGACCTCCATGGCTTCATCTTTTCACAATTCAGTAAGTATTCTGATACATCTTGTGGGCCAACGTGGACAATTTCACACTAACTTATCTTGAAATCCATCTGCCACAGTTTTATTCATTCATTAAACTGATTAACATTTTTTTACATTCTTATTTTTATAATGCTGCCCCATCTTACAAGGAACATACGAGGAATGGCTGAGGATCCTGGGATTGTATTCATTGGAGTTTAGAAGATTAAGGGGAGATCTAATAGAAACTTACAAGATAATGCATGGCTTGGAAAGGGTGGACGCTAGGAAATTGTTTCCGTTAGGTGAGGAGACTAGGACCCATGGACACAGCCTTAGAATTAGAGGGGATAAATTCAGAACAGAAATGCGGAGACATTTCTTCAGCCAGAGAGTGGTGGGCCTGTGGAATTCATTGCCGCGGAGTGCAGTGGAGGCCGGGATGCTAAATGTCTTCGAGACAGAGATTGATAAATTCTTGATGTCACAAGGAATTAAGGGCTACAGGAAGAATGAGGGTAAGTGGAGTTGAAATGCCCATCAGCCATGATTGAATGGCGGAGTGGACTCGATGGGCCGAATGGCCTTACTTCCACTCCTATGTCTTATGGTCTTATCTTTTTAGTACTTTGTTAATTTGAATATATGGTTATGTATCCCATCATTTAAATCATTCATGAATGCAATAAATAATCAGGGTCCCAGCTCCCAGCCATCACAGATATTTGTGGAACATCACTCATTATATTCTGCCAATTTGAGTTCTTTATTTTAATGCCCTGTCTCTGTCTGCTGAAAGATAGGCCCTCAATTCTGTCAGTTCAATTTTAGTTAACAGTACCTTATGGAATTTGTCAAGTGCCTTCTGGAAATCCGTTTCAATAACATCCAGACTACATTACTTATCTGTTCAAAAATAGAGAGATGCTTCAGTACATTTTGAACAAGTTAGTGAATGGGTAAATGCATGGCGGATGAAGTATAAGGTGGCTAAATGTGAGGTTCTCCACTTTGGTAGCAAAAACAGGAAGGCAGATTATTATCTGAATGGTGATAGTTTAGGAAACAGTGAGATGCATTGAGGCTTGAACGTCCTTGCATGCTGGTCACTGAAAGTAAGCAGAAGTTGGAATACTTTCGAATCACCCGGAGTGTAGCTCCAACAACATTCACGAGTCTCCACACTATCCAGGACAAAGCAGCCCATTTGATTGGTACACCATCTATCACTTTCAACATTCACTAACTCTACCACTAATGCACAGTGGCAGGTATGGGCACGATTTACAACATTTACTGCAAGAACTAACCAAGCCTATTTTGGCAGACCCTTCAAATTCATGATCTTTACCACCAAGAACAACACTGCTGCAAATGAAGGAGGACACATCTGCGTGTAAGTTCCCCTCCAGGTCACACACCGTCATGATCTGGGACTGTAAGACTGTTCTTCCACTGTTGCTGGGTCACAGTCCTGGAATTCCCCCACTTCCCCCCCCCCCCCCCCCCCTGCCAGCAATGATATTTTTGACACCTGTCCTTGGCAAAGCCTGAAAGATCAGCCTGATGTCTCACAAACCCTGCTGCCTTAGCCTATCACAGTTTACTTCCTCAATCTTTCATTCCGGCATAGAATGACCTAATACTCCCCTGAAGTTTCATACATCAGTACTCAGGGAACAGACTTGCTTAATCATTACATTATTGAACTCTAACTGAACAGAAGGGAAGACCTAACAGCTAAATCAGGACCGTCTCCAGAGTCACCGGCGAAAGTGTTTTCAAAATAAATGGACTCAGAAGCAGTCCTGAACAGTTCTGACTGTGTGATTGCATTCCAGCAGCTCAGTGAAGCAGCAGCATCCAGCTTATCTCTAGAAAAGTTGTTTTTTTTTCCCAGTAAACACTGGACCATGTTGAGGTGAACGTTTGTGGAACCAGGTTTTGTTTTACTATTGTATCTCTCAGCATGACTCAGTTCAGGGCAAATTGCATCGAGAAACCTCTCCGCCGGGCTTTCCGTAAACTTGGAGTCCTCGTGAGTAAATATTCCTGGTGCTTCCTCACGTTTCCTCTGATACTTTCTGCTGCTCTGGGTTCGGGCTTTTCTTCTTTACAGAGACTTGAAAGCAATGACATAGAAGAGCAATTTACGCCCATATATGGACCAGCAAAATCTGAGAGAGAGTTCATTAAAAAACATTTTCCAACCACTGATTCTGAATTCTTCTCCGGTCAGAGACTTTACACAGAGGGGGTGTTTGCTTCTTTCATTGCTGTATCGAAAGATGACAATATCTTGACAGCTGCTGCATTTCAAGAGATTCTGTCACTTGATGCCGACGTAAAGCAGCTCAGCATCAACAATAAAGAAGGTGTCACGTACAGCTATTCTTCTCTTTGTACACGGATGGCAAACTCGTGCTTTGGAAATGAAATTTTAAATATTATAAATCACAGCCTAGCAACCAACACAAGCATTTCTTACCCTACGATGAATAAGACTTTTATTGGTTTGGCTGTTGGAGGTGTTGACCAAGATCAAAATTATATTAATAAAGCAAAGGCTATTAGACTGGATTATTATTTACAAGAAGATAATGATAACGTGAAAACCCTCAGTTTGCTGTGGCTGAAGAATTTCCTTCAGGTTTTTCCAAACAAACTGAAAGATCAGGAGAGTATTATGGTGAGTTTTTCATGTGCATCTATTTCTGAAAGTCTTTACAGAAGCAGTATAAATCTGAAATGACATGAAGATGAGAAGTCATTAGGGGCTGATCAGGAATTCAGTCAAAGGTAAACTTTGAGGAGTGTAATGAAGAGGAGAGAGGTGATGAGGTTGAGGAAGGGAAATCCAAAGCTTGAAGCCTAGACAGCTGAAAACGCCACCTACAATGCAGGAGCAATTTAATGCAGGGATGCTGAAGAAGCCAGAATTAGGTGAGTGCAGATATTTGAGAGAATTATAGAGCTGGAAGAGCCTACAGAGACAGAGAAGCAAGAGACCATGAAGGGAATTAAAATAAAGCATGAGAATTCTAAGACTGAGGAAGTTTTCAAGTTCATTCCTTTCACTGCTTGGAGGCTGAAGCAGGCCCATTCAGTTGACCTTCATAGGATCACTGAAGGCATCTCTTATGGAATTTGTCAAGTTTTTCAAATGATTGACATGGGTCCAGGATGGGCATTCATGCTTCCCTCACCATAGGTCCACGCGTATTTTCCTGGATTGCTTACACCAGTTTAATTCATTACTTCAACTTTGGCTATTGGGGTTCCCAGCCTGATTTCCCTGATTGGGTGATCTTCCTATGAATGTGGGTTCATCTCCAATTTTGATACTATTGTCTCCATTACTCTACCTCACCCTGGTATGGTGGTCATCTCAAATATAAGCAAAATACTCCTGATGCTACAAATCTAAAATAAAAATAGGAAGTGAGAAACTTAGCAGGTTTGGCAGTATCTGTGGAAAGAGTAGCAAACTTAATATCTTCAGTCCAGTGTGACTTTTCTTCAGAACAGAAAATAGCTCAAAAAGCTGGTCATCTCCATTCCCTTAACTTTAAGGGACGCGGGTGAACATTTATTTCAAATGATAGGCTTAGCCATTCATCATTGTAGATTTCCCTGGGCCACATATTCCAGTACTGTGTTTTTGTCTGTAAAGTTTGTTTACAATTGCAGAATTACCATATTCCTACCAAATGGATAACCAAACTGTGGTCCCCATGATGATTAATATTGCCATCTGTTCCATCTCCCTCCTCTTCAGCTCTGACATCGCTATCTTCCTCAAAAGGAAATCCCTTGGCCTTTCTGTCCTTGGTAGCTACCCTTCATCTCCAACATCATTTTTCTCTCCAATACTATAGCAAAGAAAATGGCCGTTATTAACGATACAAATTTCACTCTATGTTGGTGGCCATTGCAAACTCTCCCTCCTTGCCTTCTTAACCTTATTTTATGTCTTTCACAGAGTTAACCACACAAGCAACGTCTAAGACATCCCCCTGTCATCCAGCTGGAAGGATTATACTGATCTGTTTCCCATGAATGCTGTATACATTGAAATAAAGAACCTTAGGCAATGGTGGTACAGTGGTAGAGTTCCATCTCTGAGCCAGGAGACCCCAGGCCCCAGAGTTGTATAGCAACATCTTTGAACAAGTTGGTTAGAAAACGTATTCAAATAAAGAGCCTTGAAGGCTGTTGTACACAATAGTAGTGCCCCTCCGTTTGAGCCTAAAGGACCAGAATCATGTACACCAGCCCAAGAGAAGTGTAATAAGCTGGAAATGTGTAAGTAACACAGCCCAGAACTTGAATAAATTATTTAACCCTGGCTCTGTGGTAAGTCCTTATCTATCAGCCAGAAGACCTGGTTTCAGATCCTAACCGTCTCCTCTACATTGGGGAGACTGGGCGCCTCCTAGCAGAGCGCTTTAGGGAACATCTCCGAGACACCCGCACCAAACCGCCCCGTGGCCCAACATTTCAACTCCCCCTCCCACTCTGCCGAGGATATGGAGGTGCTGGGCCTCCTCCACCGGCGCTCCCTCACCACCAGATGCATGGAAGAAGAACGCCTCATCTTCCGCCTCGGAACACTTCAACTAGCTTATCTCTCCATGTTTCAGGCTCTCTGCCTTTATTCCTGTTGTAGGGCTTTTGCCCGAAACGTCGATTTTGCCTGTCCTCGGATGCTGCCTGAATTGCTGTGCTCTTCCAGCACCACTGATCCAGAATCTGGTTTCCAGCATCTGCAGTCATTGTTTTTACCTTACTCCAGAGGTGTGTCATGACATCTCTGAACACGTCAAATAAAAATACCATGGTTTCAGAACACATCTGAAGAGACTGATTCAAAGAAAAGAACAAGAAATGAGGATTGGTGGCAGTGCTCCAGCACAGCCACTAGTTGGCAGTTCTTGACTCCACAATACTTTCAAATCAAGAGTCTTGAGGGTTCTTATGGTCTAGTGGTAATGTCCCTACCCCTGACCAGAAAGTCTGGCATCAAGTCCCATCTGCTCAAGAGGTGTGTCATGCAATCTCTGAACAGGTTCACTAAAAGGCCTTATTTAATGCTCAAATAGAGTCCTAAATTTTGATATATTATTACTTAACCTGTTTCTACTTTCTGTATATAATTCCCAATCGTCCATGTCACTCTGTGATTGGTGTTCACCTCTTTCCTGCAACTCTGTTCTCTCTTTTCCTTTTCCTTTTGATGTTTTTAAACTTATCTTCAATTTAGCCCTCCCCTTCTTTACATTTTGAAATCCTATCTACAACCCTAGTTATACAATTCCCCAGGATTCAGGTTCTAGCATAGTTCAAATGGAGTCCATCCCAGTGGAACAGCTCTCTCTTTCCCCAGTACTGGGGCCAGCAGCCGGTGAATCAGAACCCATTTCTCTCACAGCAATCTTTGAGGCGCACATTTACTTCTCTGATCTGATTTGCCTTTGCCAATTTGCACCTGGCACAGGGAGTAATACAGAGATTATTTTAAATGTAGACCCCGAGCTGCTCGTAATCCAACAGCTGAACCTTTTTCCTAGTCCTACCTTTTCGTTAGTGCCTACATCAACCACAACAACTGGATCCTTCCTCTTTCATTCCAAGAATCTCCCAGACCAAAAGGGATGTCCCTGATGTGTTGCAGTGTCTGCAGCTTGGACCACAGCTCATTAGCTCTGAGTTCATATCCTGGAGCAGCTGATATTTGTTGCAGATGTGGTCACCATGGATTACTCCAGCACCCACCAGTTCCTACATACCACAGCTGCTCAGGACATTGTTTTCTGAAAATAACTTGAGAGTATCTCTGATAATTACTAACCTTTATTCCTGAATTCCAGGTTTCCTATTTCACATCCATCTCAAGACAAGAAGAATTTGAAGGGACGGCTAAGAAAATTATTCCTTTGTTCTCTGTCACATATTTTCTTTCAATATTCTTTTCTATCGTATCTTGTATGAGGTAAAAATTATTTTTTCATGATTATTTATAACATGCTTTCATGGAATACTTCATAGAAAAAAAATCTGTTGTGTTAGAGAGGTTATCAAATTTATTTTCAGGTTGGACTCTGTGAGGAATAAGGTATGGGTCGCTGCTCTGGGAGTTATATCGGCTGGATTAGCTGTACTGTCAGGATTTGGACTGCTGTTACATTGTGGGATGAAATTTGCTATCAATACCGCCAATGCACCTTTTCTGATTCTAGGTCAGTAATATTTACATTACAAATATGTATAAGTATGATCAAATTACAATGATTTTGCATAGGACCATCAGAACAGGAATAGGCCATTCAATCCCTTGAGCCTGTTCTGTCATTCAATGAGATAATGGCTGATCTATGGCCTAACCCCGTACACCTACCTTTGGCCCATATCCCTTAATACTTTTGCTTAACAGTTGGCTGGATCGTTGGTTTAAAGAGCAGTGTGATGCCAACAGCATGGGTTCAACTCCCATCACTGGTTTGAGGTTACCATGAAGGACTCTTCTTCTCAACCTCTTCCCTCGCCTGAGGTCTGGTGGCCCTTAGGTTAAATCACCACCTATCACTTCTCTCTCATGAGAGAGCAACCCCTATGGTCTGGTAAGAATATTTATTTCAGATTTAAAATTACGAGCTGATCCCACATCCACTGTTTTTTGTAGATGGGAGTTTCAAACATCAAGCACCTTTTCTTTATAGAAGCGCTGCCTAACATCTCGCCTGAACAACCTGACCCTAATTCTCAGACTATGTTCCCTAGTTCTCAAAACCTAACTAGTGGAAATAGTCTATTTTTATCTACCCTGTCTTTGCTTGTAAATATCTTGAGGATCTTAATCAGGTCACCCCTTAAATCTTCTAAATTCAAGAGGAAACAGGCCAAATTTGTACAATGTCTCCTCTTAACCTAATCCCTAAAGTCCAGATATCATTCTTGTAAACCTACATTATATGTCCTCCAAGTCCAAGATATCCTTCCTCAGGTGTGGTGCCCAATCTGCTCACAGTATTTCAAGTAGGATTTATATAACTACAGCATAACTTCTGTAACCTTGTACTCCACACCTTGAGCTATAAAAGCCAACATTCCTTTCACTTTCTAGAGTTTATTTTGCACCTGTTTGTGACATTTTAAAGATTAACATACCTAGATGCCCAAGTTTCTTTGGGTTAAGACTGAATTTAACTTCGTATCATCTAGAAAGTACCCTGATCCTTCATTTGGTCCAAAATATACAATATCACACCTCCTTAAATTTAACTCCATTTGCCAAAGATTTGCCCATTCACCTAGTCTATCAATAACCCTTTGTAATTTTATGCTATCATCATACTGTCTACCATGCAACTTAGCATTATGTTTTCAGCAAATATGGATATATAATTTTCCATGCCATGATCCAAGTCATTAGTAAATAATGTTAATGAATGATTGAGGCCCAAACACAAATCCCTATGGACACCACTGGTTAATTCTGCCAATTTGAGTACCTACCCATTTTCCCTACCTTCTGTCGCTTGCCACTTGACAATTTCAAGCCATGCCAGTAATTTGCCCTCAATTCCATGAGCTTGCACTTTAGTTAGCAGTCTCTTATGTTTGACTTTATCAAGTGCCTTCAGTAATTTCACATAAACAACATCTGAAGATATTCCCCTTTACTAACTGAGTCACTTTTCCCCAAAAACACAATGCATTTTCTCAGGCATGCCCTACTTGTTATAAGTCCATGCTGGTTTTCCCTGATTAATGGGGAAAAAACTTTCAAGGTATCCAGTTATCCCACGCTTGAATATAGACTCCAACAATGTTCCCATCACAGATGGAATATGATGTTCAGTTCTGGTCACCTTTCCGTGGGAAGGATGTTGTTAAACTTGAGAGGGTGCAGAAAAGATTTACAAGTACGTTGCTGGGACTGGAAGGTTCGAGCAATGGCGAGAGGCTGAATAGGCTGGGGCTTTTTTCTCTGGAGTGTTGAAGGCTGAGGGATGATCTTATAAAGACTTACGAAATCATGAGGGGCATGGATAGGCTAAATAGCAAAGGTCTGTTCCCAAGAGTGGGAGAGTCCAAAACTAGAGGGCATATGTGAGAGGAGAAGGATTTAAAAGGAACCTAAAGGGCAATTTTTCATGCAATGGAGGTACCTGTATGGAATGAGTTACCAGAGGAAATGGTAGAGGAGGCATTTGGATGGGTAAATGAATAGGATATGTTTTTAAACCCACAGCAATGGGGGTGACTCTCAACTGCCCTCTGGGAAATTAGGAATGGGCAATAAATGGTGGCCATATTCTGAAAATGAATAAAATTCAATTACAAAATGTTAATTTACAAGTTCAGCAGGTAATAGGGAAGGCGAATGGAAAATTTACCTTCAATTCAAAGTGAATAAAGTACAAAAGTAGTTCTAAAACTAGAAAATGATGCCCATATCCCATGAAATCAATAAAACAAAGTTTGATAATAAGCATTGCTTTCTCATCAGGCACCATTCAAATGAGAATGTTAAATTTTAAATACTAATGTTTGCAGTCATTGATTGATAATTACTGCTGCACTTCTCTCATTTCTCTAGGTATTGGTATAGATGATATGTTTGTTATGCTCGCCAGTTGGCAAAAGACCAAGGTCACAGATAAGATTGAAGATCGCCTTGCTGATACATATGCTGAAGCAGCCATCTCTATTACAATCACCACTCTGACTGATGTTTTGGCCTTTTATATTGGCATTATGACACCTTTTCGATCTGTGCAGTCATTCTGTGTTTACACAGGCACAACAGTTCTGTTTTGCTTCATTTATAACATTACATTTTTTGGAGCTGTTCTTGCATTGAACGGGAGAAGAGAAGCCAGCAACAGGCATTGGCTGACATTCAGAAAAGTCAAAAGTGATCAGGAACCAGAAGACTCTAAATGCTATTCAATGTGTTGTGTGGGTGGAGCTTATAATAGTGAGACTGGTGCCGAACTAGAGCATCCAGTTTATTTCTTCTTTAAGAAATATTATGGTCCATGGCTCACAAACATTTGGACCAAGGCACTTGTGGTTGTCCTATACATTGGTTACTTGGCTGTCAGTATTTATGGTTGTATAAATATCAAAGAGGGAATTGATCTCAGAAATCTGGCCTTTGATGGTTCTTATGTGATTAAATTCTATGATGATCAAAGTGCTTTTTTCTCAAAATATGGACCACGTGTTATGGTTGCTGTCACTGAACCCGTGGATTATTGGAATCCCACTGTTCAGGATGACATTGAAACCTGCATGGGCAGATTGGAAAACAACTCGTATTTAGATCCTGAATTGTCAGAATCCTGGCTTCGTGTGTACATTGCCATAACTAAACAGATGTTAATAGACATTCAGGAAAAAAATGCATTCTTGGGAAATTTATCTATATTGTTTCACATTGTTCCTGTATTTGAACATGACATTAGGTTTTCAGAAAGTAAGCAAAGAATTGATGCTGCTCGCTTTTTCATTCAGACCATTAATGTCAATACTCCAGTCGCTGAGAAAAACATGCTGATTGAATTAAGAAAGCTGGCACAGGAATGTCAAATCCCTTTGCTGGTGTACCATCCTGCATTTATCTATTTTGATCAATATCTTGTTATTGTATCCAACACAATACAGAATGTAGTTGTTGCTGCTGCTGCAATGCTGATCATTGCGCTATTGTTAATACCTAATCCAATCTGCTCTATATGGGTAACATTTTCTACTGCATCAGTTTTAGTGGCTGTGGCTGGTTTTATGACGTTTTGGGGTGTCAATTTAGATTCGATATCAATGATTAATCTGGTCATTTGTATTGGTTTTTCTGTGGACTTTTCAGCTCACATTTCATATGCATTTGTGTCTAGTGACAGAGAAACTGCAAATGAACGAAGTATTGATGCATTATACAGCCTTGGATATCCCATCATCCAAGGGGCCCTATCGACCATACTGGGTGTAGTTGTACTGGCTGCTGCAGCAAGTTACATATTTAGGACATTTTTTAAAATCATGTTTCTTGTCATAACGTTTGGAGCTGTTCATGGCCTTATACTTCTGCCTGTGTTCCTGACATTTAGTGCAAGCCGCTGGAAGTCAAACAGTGCAAAATCAGGCAAGATAACCAGCCATGTCTATTCCAATGAGGCTTTTAAAGAAAAGATGACAAGTGACTTAAATACATTTAGAGGTTTTGTAGGAGAGCAAGATCGTGACTGTCCCTGTTTCTCCATTCCAAATGTCCTCAACAAGTCATGTGCTTCCCATGGTAGCTTCCCTTGCAATCGCATGACATGTAATACCTGCCCTTTTAGCTCCTCAGTCCTCACTGTTCCAGGCCCCAAACATCCTTTCCAGATGACGCAACAATTTTCCTAAAGTTCTTTTAATCTCGTCTACAGTATTTGCTGCACACAATGTCACCTCCTCAACCCTGATGATATCAAGCTCTAACTTGGTGACTACCTTGCAGAACAGCTCTGCTCCGTTCATGTGCATGACCCCAACCTTCCAGCTGCCTGTAATTCTAATTCATGCCCCTTTCTCTCACACTGACATTTCTGTCCTCGACCTCCAGCAGTGTGCCAGTGCAGCTCAGTGCAAGCTCAAAGAACAGAAACTCACCTCTCACTTACAGCCTTCTGGACTCAGCAGCATTAGACAATTTTGATATTTTTGCTTTCATGCTTTTGCTTTCCAACAGAGCTGTTCATTTTCATACCATTAACATTTAGTCTGGACTAAGGCTGTTGAACATATGACCTGCATGCCAGGGCCGAGCCCAGGAATGAATCCTATCTGGCTCATGGACCAGTGTTCAAGATAAGGATCCGTGGCTCAGACTGGTTCTGCAAGGAGCTACTCCTCCAAACATGGGGAGCTTCTCTTCTGACATTTCTTTAGCTCAAAAAATCATTTAAGTTCTCTACATACCTTAATTTTTTAAAAAAACATTTTTAATGTTGTGTCAATCTTAATCTTTCAGAAATTGCTTACAGGTTCTCTAGATTGTGGAAAAAAAATTGAAATGAGGCTCCTAACATGGAAAGGTCAGATACCCCTGCTCTGGATCAATCTGCATTTACGAGAACCATTAGCACTCCCTTAGCCTTCTGTCCCTTGACATCTTTGTTATTTAATTTCTCCCACCCATGTAAACAATCACTGACCTTCCCTTTCATTCTACCTGACCCTAATCACTTGCCTCCAGTACAAAATCCATTACATCTCTACTGCTCTTCAGCACGAAAGAAGGGTCATATTAAATGTGAAATGTTAACTCTGTTCTGTCTCCACAATGGTGCCAGATGTTGTCAGTTTTTCCAGTACTTTCTGTTTCCAATATTTTCTGTTTTTATTCCAGATTTTCCATATCTGTCTAGGGTTTTTGAGGACATTTTGAGGACAACATGCGACAATTGATATTTTTAAGGATTGGATTTAAAGAAAGGTTCATCAATAACATAGCTATGCAGATTGTTTATAGATTTCTGGGTAAGATGCATATTTGGGAGGGACAGCCAGTCTCAAATAGACAGGGTCACCCCACTTTTGCTATAGATGTTGTTATGTTGGATCTGAATTCTAATGGACGCTGAAGGTTGGTTGTGAGTCCAGTCATAAGAAAGCCAGTATGTTCAAGCATTTGACTCACAAGCAGACTATTCATTGTTTCACTTGTGCCACTGTTTGGGGAGGAGTTCCTACCTTCGAGAGCTTCCAACTAATACAATTGGTTAACAGCTCTGAATGTCCCAGTAGCAGCAGATCATTAACAATCATTGCTAAGACCATACCTGGAACCTGAAAAGAGTTTCTCTCCGTGGTTTTAGCAGATATGTTCCTACATTTAGATGCATTGCTTACTGGTGATACTTTGAATTTTACTGTGAAATATGTTTAATTTCTTCTTTTTCTGTTTTTATTTCAATTTCCTTATTAATGTTCTTTCCCCCTCCTTTTTGTTTCTCTTCCAATATTTTTTTTCTTCTTGGTCTGGTGAATTTAGTGCTAAAGTCAAACCATTAAAATTTAGGGACAGGAAATTCAGTTTGGACCATCATTTATCCACATCGGATTGTTTGTTTTCATGACAACAGTGAAAGTTCAAAAGTAATTCAATGGCTGTACTGAGCATCTGGTATGGCAGTATACAAATACAAATTGTCTTTTGCCCTGAATGTCATACATTCTAGATCCTTTAAAAAAAAGTTATAGTGTAATGATGTGGTTAAGCTACCAGAAATTGAACTGCAGATGAAAACATTAATATTTACCTGTCAGCACCTTAAGATGTGTGATGAAATTATTCATGAACACAATAAATCAACAAGTATAGTACCTGGAGACAATTATTTATTATGTTGTTGGAAGTCAAAGCAAAATATCTGTATAAATTTTATATGATGACATCTGGAATTCCATGAGCTGTCTATGACAAGTAGCAAGGAATAATTTTCCTACTTTACACTTTGAGCAGAACCTCATTTATCAGTTGACTTGATTAGATATTTGCCTGATTTCTGTGTGACTTTTTTCTTGCTGAGGGAGTAAAATGAGCATGTTATACCTTGGTACACAACTTTTCATCTTGCACCGGAATATTATAACTTCTGAAAAACACTGTTTATTAAATATTTCAAGAGATTTTGCAACATATTTTTGTCAGAGAAGATATTTCACTCATTCATAATTTCTATCAGATCATGTGTTCATTTTTAAAAATAATTACAGTAAGTGAAAACCCAAGCATCATGGATTTTTTATGATTTCTAATAAAGCAAAATCAATATTTTGTTCATAGAGTGCACAGAATAATTTTATAGAAATTATTAAAGTAGTCAATCAACTCATTGTATATTTACTTCTGAGTTTTACAGTTTATGGTGTTAAAACTTGTTAAATTTCATATTTTATCAATAAATAAAATATGCTATACTCACAAATGCTGCACTATACATGTATTTGTTGTCTAACTATATATAATTCGAAGATTTTCAATGCTATGTTTTACAATTATGTTGCATGGTAATATGATTCTAATTCAGCAGTAATCCAGATGTCAATATAAAAGATCTATGCTGCACTCTGTCCGAAACTATTTTTAATCCTTCAGAAGTTGTGGTGCCTGGGACTGCTCACGGTACTCCAGGTTTTATATGCCTGCAGCACAAATTCTAAATCTTTGCATTCTAGTCCTTTGGATACAAAGTCAAATTCCATTAATCTTTGTGATTATTATTGTACCTGTCTATGACATTTTAATGATACATCAGGTCCTTACAGTGTCTTTGGACCTCTACTGCTTCCATCTTTTCCATAATTTATTAAGTATTCTGGGATAGAGTGTTGGAGGCTGAGGGGTGACCTTTTAGTGGTTTATAAAATCATTTGGGGCATGGATAGGGTAAATGGACAAGGTCCTTTCCTGGGGCAGGGGGGTCCAGAACTAAAGGGCATTGGATTTAGGGTGAGAGAGGAAGGATTTGAAAGGGAACTAAGGGGCAACGTTTTCATGCAGAGGGTGGTGCTTGTATGAAATGAGCTGCCAGAGGAAGTGGTGGAGGCTGATACAATCACAATATTTAAAAGGCATCTTGATGGATATATGAATAGGAAGGGTTTAGAGGGATATGAGCAAGTGCTGGCAAATAGGATTAGATTAGATTAGGATATCTGGTCAGCCTGGATGAGCTGGACTAAAGAGTCTGTTTCTGTGCTGTACATCTCTCTGACTTTAAGACTCTGTCCTGTGGTCCAAAGTGGATGAGTTCATACCTTGACATTCATTTGCCACAATTTTGTCGACTCATTAAATCGATTAACATCCTTTATTTTATTCCCTTTTATGTCATTTGCCTCACAAGCTGGGCCAGTATTTATTACCCATCCCTAGTAATCCTTGAGAAGATACTGGTGGGCTGCCCTCTTGAACTGCTGCAGTCCATGTATTGTAGGTTGACCCACAATGCTTTAGGGAGGGAATTCCAGCTTTTGAACCAGCAACAGTGATGGAACGGGGATATATTTGCAAGTCAGAATGATGAATGGCTTTGAGGGGAACATTCTGTTGGTGGTGTTGCCATTTATCTGCCATTGTCCTTCTATGTGGAAGTGATCATGGGTTGGATGATGCTGTCTTGTGAGCTTAGGCAAATATCTGCAGTGAAAGTAGTACACACTGCAGCTACTGGGCGTCAGTGGTGCAGGAAGTGGATGCTTGTGGGTGTGCTGCCAGTAAAGTGGTTGCTTTGCCCTGGATGTTGTCAAGTTTCTTGAGTGTTAATGGAGTTGCACTATGCCAGATAAATATGAGTATTCCATCAGACTCCTTAACGTGCCATATAGATGGTGGACAAGCTTTGTAGTGTCACCTCCAATCAGGCTTTGGGGAGTCAGGAGGTGAGTTACTCATTGCAGTATTCCTAGCCTCTGACCTGCTGTTGCAGCCACTGTGTTTATGTGGCATGTCCAGTTGAGTTTGTCGTCAATGGTAACCCCAAGGATGTTAATATTGGGGGATTCAGTGATTGTAACATCGAGGGGGGTTTGGTTAAATATCTCTTACTGGAAATGTTCATTGCCTGGTAATGCATGGCATGATTATCACTTGACACATGTCAGCCCAAGCGTGGATATTGTCCAGCTTTTGTTGAACTTGAACATGGACTGCTTCAGTATCTGAGCAGATATGAATTGTGCTGAATATTGTGTGATCTTTAGCGAACATCCCCAGTATGACCTTAATGACCTGAAAGTTATTGATGAAGCCATTGAAGATGGTTGGGCCTAGGGCAGTACCATGGTGAGCTTCTGCAGGATGTCCTGGAGCTGAGATGACTGATTTTCAATAACCACAATTATCTTCCTTTGTGTTGGCTGTGACTTACAACCAATGGAGAGTTTGTCCCCAATTCCCATTGATTCCATTTTTGCTAGGGCTCCTTGAAGCCATATTCCATTAAGCGTGTCCTTGATGTTAAGTCCTGTCACTTTCACCTCATCTCCTGAATTCACTCTTTTATTCATGTTTGAATCAAAGTTGTAGTGAAGTCAGGAGTTGTGTGACCCTGGCAGTATGCAAACTGGACATCAGTAAGCAGGTTGTTCATATTGATTTAAATTCCTGAATTCATCTCATTCGGTTCCAATGTCTTATCAACTTTAAGTGCCACCAGTCTATCCAAGAGTGTCTCCTTATTAAATTTGAACCATTCTCGTGACAGAATCTCCTTCTCTGTCACCATGGCCTGGGCAGCATCCTCCCCTTTTGTAAATACAAAGTGTTTATTTACACTGTTGCCATGTCTCTGTCTCCATGTGCAAATCCCCTCTTGGTCTCTGATCAGCCATACTCCTCCTATAAGCATTTTTTTACTATCTGTAAGCCTACAGAAGCTTTTGGGATTCCCCTTTTTGTTAGTTGTCAGTCTTTTCTCATAACTGAGTTATGACAGAACAAGTTTGAAAGACCACAGGACTGAATGCCTATTCCAAAGTCTTATGTCCCTGTGCCAACTTATGCACTACTATCTTAAGCAAATCACAACTCTATTGTCAGGTAGCACTCGTGATGGGTTATTCTCAATTAGCCTAACACAGTACAGACTGACATAAACTACAGTGGTTCAAGGAGGCAGCTCAACACCATCCTCTCAAGGGTAATTAGGAATGATTAATAAATGCTGCCCTTGCTGGTGACATCTGTATCGCATGACTGTTTGACAGCAAATGCTATTTAAAAGGGTACTTAGCTCCTGAGTACGATCACACTATTTTGCTTAGTGGATTCCCAATGTTTTTGTTTTCTGTCTTAACCCCAGCTAAGTTCTCATAGAATTGGAGTAACCTTTGGTTTGTTACGCTGGAGGGAGGTAGCGTAGCTGCATAAGCAGCGGTGAATCAGTGAGAAGATTGCAAGTGAGGGAACTGACTGTAGAAGCCTTTATTTGGTCCACATATGGTCTATAGGTCATGAATCAGTTGCCCAGATATTTCTGAAGTGGAATATTTAAGGTAATCAGACAGGCTATGCAGTGTCCTGGAGCAGTAGTTAGTCCATGATGATCTAGATAGCAATATTGTGCCAATAACTATCTCAGATACTTTCCAGGCTGTTACATATAGTTCCTCTTGCATTTCCAGGTCAGCAGTACACAGCAATATCAAGGAGGATACTGGGGGGAAGACAATACATCAGCTTTCACATGGATGTGAACATTAAAAATGAGGTCTGAGGTTTACAAGAGTAATTGAATTCCCTCTGGATTTGCAGATATTGAGGATTTGAGCTACAGGGAGAGGTTGTTTAGGCTGGGGCTGTTTTCCCTGGAGTATTGGAGGCTGAGGAGAGACCTTATAGAGGTTTATAAAATCATGAGGGCATGGATAGTATAAATAGACAAAGTCTTTTTCCTGGGGTAGGGGAGTCCAGAACTAAAGGGCATAGGTTTAGCGTGAGGGGGGAAAGATATAAAAAAGACCTAAGGAGCAATGTTTTCACGCAGGGGGTGGTGCGTGTATGAAATGAGCTGCCAGAGGAAGTTATAGAGGCTGGTACAATCACAATATTTAAAAGCCATCTGGATGGGTATATGAATAGGAAGGGTTGAGCCACGTGCTGGCAGGTGGGACTGGATTGGGTTGGGATATCTGGTCAGTATGGATGAGTTGGACCAAAGAGTCTGTTTCCGTGCTGTACATATCTATGACTCTACGATTCTATATCACTCTTGTAGCCATCGAGGCACCAGCAAATGATCCAGCAGCTTTTGCCACCCAATTAATATCCAGTGTACGATTGCTGAAGGAGGATTGCAAATGTCTCCCCAAATCTGTCAGAGATTAGCAATTTGGGGCCAAGGTTGCTGCACACAAAGCTGATGATTTTTTTCATAACATTGCTGGCAAGACCAGCATTCATTGTTTATCTATTATTGCCTTCGACTGAGTGGCTTGCTGCATCATTTTAGAGGGTAGTTAAGAGTCTGACACATTACTGTGGATCTTATGAAGTCACATAAAGGCCAGAACAGCTAGAGACAACAGATTTTTTTTCTTTAAAAGACATCAGTGAAACAAATGGACTTTTACAGCAATCTGGTTGTCATTACCATCATTATTGACACTTGCTATATTTCAGGTTTAATCATTAAATCATAAATAATCTACCAGGTGCCATGGTGAGATTTGAACCTAAGGTCTCACAGCCTCTGAGTTGCTAGTACATTGACATCATTATCTCTCTTCTACCCTTTCAAGTCCTATTACAATCGAAGAGTTCAGGTGCAATACAACCATGAAAGCATTAGGCCTATAGTTGGGTACACCAAAGGTTAAATTACCTGATCAACTCTGAAAGTCTTTATCTTCCCTTCAAAAATCACTCCAAACTTTTGAAAGTTACCGCTGAATTTGCTTCCAGAATCCTTTCAGACATCTCATTGCAGATCGTAATAAATGACTACCTAAATACATTTTCTTAATTCTTCTATCTCATAATTTTGCCTTCTGCTTACCGATCTTTCCCTCAAACGAAGAGGTTTTACACTATTTTCTGACTATTTGGACACACTCTATTCAATTGTCTGTTAACTTATTCTTCTCTAAAAACAATCCCAACTTCTATATTCATTCATTCCTGAAAATATTTTAACAAATCTCACCTGCACACTCTGCAAGGTCTTGTTTGCCTTCCTAAAATGTGCTTCCCAGACTGAGACATTATACTTGAGCTGTGGCCTAGCCAGTGATAGATAAAAGTTTAGCATAAATCCCTTGTTTTTTGTACTTTATTTCTCAATTTACACAGACAAGGATTCTGTGTGTTTTTATTTACTAAACAGTTATTTGAACTTGCCTTTCCAAAACTTTGTGCATATTAACTCCCACGTTTCTTTGTTCCCACTTCCCACTTTAAAATTGTAGTATTTTATTTACATTGTCGACATTCTTCCTTCCAAAAATTTTCACCTCACACTTCTCTGCATTTAATTTCATCAACTGTCTGCCTACATACTCCATCACTCTGTCGGACATCCTGAAGTCTGTTACTATGGTCCTCACTTGTTAAGCCCTTTTCCAAATTTCAGGCCATCTGCAAATGTTGAAATCATTTGTTGTAAATCAAAGTCTAGATCATTCATATGTATTAAAAAAGATCAGCTGTCTGAAGTACTATCCCTCCAATCTGAGAAAATCAGGCCTACAACTCTTTACCACCATCATCTGCTTTCTGTCCATTAGCCAAATTCCATTTCCACACAGCTACTGCCACCATTTTCTGAACAATATATTTGTGGAACCTAATACAACACCTTTTGAAATGTATATAAAATCAACTGCACTGCCGTTGTCAATCGTCTTTGTCACTTCATGTAATTTACTATTTTAGTGAAGGGCCATGATTGAGTCTTCCTCCACCAAGCTGTCAGGGAAAGCATTTCAGAGCACTACTCAATGCATAAAGGTTTTTCCTCAAGTCACCATTTCTTGTTTTGCTAATCATTTTAAATCGGTTTCTACTGGTTCCTGATCCTTTCACTAATGGGAACTGTTTCTTACTATTCACTCTCTCCAAGCCCCTCATGATTGAATACCTCTACAAGTCTCCAAAGAGAACAGTCTGGCAGGCTCTGGTGGTACAGTTCCTCTGGATACATCCAGGAAGAGAACACCTGTTTCAGTGGCCAATAAATTTGCTTCTGCTAGGCCTAGATTCTGGGACCTGAGAAAACATGTTAGAACCCCCCACCATTGTGCACTAGACACAAGTTCCACTTCCTCTCAATAAATACCCTTCTCATAAGAAGACTTTTTTTTGTGGGATATAACTTATCAGTGAATAGTGCACGACTTGGTGAGATGAAGTGCGAAGAATTCCAAGACAAGACAGTGCAACAGTAACAGAAGAAGGCTTGATTCAATCACCCAAAGGGGAAAGGCAGGCGAGCATTTCAGCTCCAGGTCCACAGTGTCAAAAGAATTACAAATGTTTTGAAATGTGCAACCTCTTTGTGGTGGGGAGAAATCCTTCTCAGTGATGTGTGGAGAAATAACCTTTAAGTTTTGGAAGGAACAATAAGAAGTAGATATAAAAAAGGGGTCTTAACTTTAAAGTGTTAGCCAATTCTCTCACTTTGATTATTCTTAAAGACCTGACAGCATTAGATCATGACTCTCAGCCCTTTTCTTGGTTTAATATGAGTCCTCTTTCTCCAATGATCCTCTGGAATGTGCTGCTGCAGCAAACTTTCCATTCCTGTGCTCTACCAATCAAAGGCCATCTCACGGTTTTCCATGTTGCCATTTTTATCTCTACCTGATGCTGCTGAACACTCTGAGCATTGACACCACCACCTCAATCATAATATACTGCTGATCATGTGTTGTCCCTCAAAACAGTTGCACTCTATCTCCAGAGTGGGCTGCAAACAAGCTCAGAAAGGGCCTGAAATGCCTGAAAAATAAATATTGAATTTGTTTCTTGATCATATCTTCTGAGGTTTGAAC
Source organism: Chiloscyllium plagiosum (assembly GCF_004010195.1). Lineage (NCBI taxonomy): Eukaryota > Metazoa > Chordata > Chondrichthyes > Orectolobiformes > Hemiscylliidae > Chiloscyllium > Chiloscyllium plagiosum. The sequence goes on along the minus strand of NC_057714.1, from coordinate 84,903,938 downwards.
AAATTATCTAGTGAGACTAGTGTAGATTTAGTGTAGCTTTGGCAGTACAGACTTGATGAGCTGAAGGGACTATTCTATACTGTATGTTTCGATGATCTTTCTTTTGGCTTTTTTGGTAATTAATTTATAAATTAGGAACACTGAGTAATATATTAACCTACTCTTGAAGCAATTGTCCATTGTACTTAGCTGTGTATTAACTGTGTTTTTCCATAAAAGAACTTAATAGGAAAACACAAACAAAAATTGCTGGAGAAACACAGCGCGAATGGCAGCATTTCTGGGAAGAAAGTAGAATTAATGATTCAATCTGCAGACTCTTCATCAGATGTTCCATTTATCAGTATTCAATTTCTGTTTTTGTTTCAGATCTTCCTGTGTCTGAAGTTCTTTCATTTATTAATAAGTATAACATTTGCTCATAAGGAAATTGATTTTAAAAACATGCAAATCTGTAGTCCATTAAATCAAGGAAGTTAGAAGACGGGGAAATCCACTGAGCTTTGAAAGGGCAACTAGCCAGATCTGAAATTTCCAACACAATTCTCAGTCATTGTTATAATTCAGCTTTGAGTGAAGTTGACAAAGGGAGGAATACTGAATGAATGTCATTCAAAAAAATTAATAGAACTATACCTCCTATGTTTACATTGTCATGGAAATACAAAGGAACCAATTTGAACCTGGCAAAACAAGGATAGTGGAATGGTAAATCAAAGTAAGGTGATAAACGTACTGCCCTTTAATGAGAACTGCAGTTGGACAACTGAAGTGCTGGTCTGTTTTTAGTGTCATTAGAGTCATAGAGATGGACAGCACGGAAACAGACCTTTTGGTCCAATACATCCATGCTGACAAGATATCTTAAATTAATCTAGTCCCATTAACCAGCACTTGGCCCATATCCCTCCAAACCCTTCCTATTCATATACCTGTCCAGAGGCCTTTTAAATGTTGTAATTGTACCAGCCTCTACCACTTCCTCTACCAGCACATTCTACCCTCTGCATGAAAAAGTTGCCACGTAGGTCTCTTTTATAAGTTTCCCCTCTCACCCTAAACCTATGCCTTCTAGTTCTGGACTCCCCCACCCCAGGGAAAAGACCTTGTCTATTTACCCTATCCATGCCCCTCATGATTTTATAAACATAGGTCACTTTGTTCAGCAATACTCCCTAGGACCTTACCATTAAATGTGTAAGTCCTGCTAAGATTTGCTTTCCCAAAATGCAACACCTCACATTTATCTAAATTAAACTCCATCTGCGACTTCTCAGCCCATTGGCCCATCTGATCAAGATTATAATCTGAGGTAACCTTCTTTACTGTCCACTACACCTCCAATTTTGATGCCATCTGCAAACTTAATAACTATACCTCCTATGTTTACATCCAAATCATTTATATAAATGATGAAAAATAGTAGACCCAGCACCGATCCTTGTGGCACTCCACTGGTCACAGGCCTCCACTCTGAAAAACAACCCTCCACCACCACCCTCTGTCTTCTACTTTTGACCCAGTTCTGTATTCAAATGGCTAGTTCTCCCTGTATTCCATGAGATCCAACCTTGCTAACCAGTCTCCCATGGGGAACCTTGTCGGACACCTTACTGAAGTCCACATAGATCACTTCTATCGCTCTGCCCTCATCAATCCTCTTTGTCACTTCTTCAAAAGACTCAATCAAGTTTGTGTGACACACACAAAGCCATGTCGATTATCCCTAATCAGTCCTTGCCTTTCCAAATACATGTACATCCTGTCCCTCGGGATTCTCTCCAACAACTTGCCCACCATCTCCATCAGGCTCACCGGTCTATAGTACCCTGGCTTGTCCTTATCACCTTCCTTAAACAGTGGCACCACGTTAGCCAACCTCCAGTCTTCTGACACCTCACTTTGAGTCATAGAGTCATAGAGATGTACAGCATGGAGACAAGCCGTCCATGCCGACCAGATATCCCAACCCAATCTAGTCCCACCTGCCAGCACCCGGCCCAGATCCCTCCAATCCTTTCCCATTCATATACCCATCCAAATGCCTCTTAAGTGTTGCAATTGTACCAGCCTCCACCACATCTTCTGGCAGCTCATTCCATACATGTACCACCCTTTGCGTGAAAAAGTTGCCCCTTAGGTCTCTTTTATATCTTTCCCCTCTCACCCTAAACCTATGCCCTCTTGTTCTGGACTCCCCGACCCCAGGGAAAAGACTTTGTCTATTTATCCTATCCATACCCCTCATAATTTTGTAAACCTCTATAAGGTCATCCGTCAGCCTCTGACGCTCCAGGGAAACCGGCCCCAGCCTATTCAGCCTCTCCCTGTAGCTCAGATCCTCCAAGCCTGGCAACATTCTTGTAAAACTTTTCTGAACCCTTTCAAGTTTCACAACATCTAACCCAGCAAGGGGCCCAGCAATCACTTCCCTAGCTTCCCACAGAGTTCTAGGGTGCACCTGATCAGGTCCTGGGGATTTATCCACTTTTATGCATTTCAAGACATCCAGCACTTCCTCCTAAATAATATGGACATTTTTCAAGATGTCACTATCTATTTCCCTACATTCTAGATTTTCCATGTCTTTTTCCACAGTAAACACTGATGCAAAATATTTGTTTAGTATCTCCCCCAACTCCTGTGGCTCCATACAAAGGCCATCTTGCTGATCTTTGAGGTGCCGTATTCTCTCTCTAGTCACCCTTTTGTTCTTAATATACTTGTAAAAACCCTTTGGATTCTCCTTAGCTCTATTTGCAAAAGCTATCTCATGTCCCCTTTTTGACCTCCTGATTTCCCTCTTAAGTATACTCCTACTGCCTTTATAATCTTCTAAGGATTTACTTGATCTATCCTGTCTATACTTGACATATGCTTCCTTGTTT
>NC_057714.1:84895894-84898344 GCF_004010195.1 Chiloscyllium plagiosum | reverse complement strand
TGGATATTGCTTTGTTACAGGAGACACATTTGGATGACAAGGAGCATCTGAAATTACAGCAGAATGGCTTTGACCAAGTTTATTTTTCATTTTTTTTTAGATTAGATTACTTTTAGAATAGATTACTTACAGTATGGAAACAGGAATTACAGCAGAATGGCTTTGACCAAGTTTATTTTTCATTTTTTTTTAGATTAGATTACTTTTAGAATAGATTACTTACAGTATGGAAACAGGCCCTTCTGCCCAACAAGTCCACACCGACCTGCCGAAGTGCAACCCACTCATTCCCCTACATTTACCCCTTTACCTAACACTACAGGGCAATTTAGCATGGCCAATTCACCTGACCTGCACATCTTTGGATTGTGGGAGGAAACCGGAGCACCCGGAGGAAACCCACGCAGACACGGGGAGAATGTGCAAACTCCACACAGTCAGTCGCCTGAGTTGGGAATTGAACCCGGGTCTCTGGCGCTGTGAGGCAGCAGTGCTAACCACTGAGCCACCGTGCCGCCCACAATACCAGAAGTAGGGGAGTGTCTATATTGGTAATGAAAAATCTCTCATTTGAATTGTTGGAATGTGTTAAAGACACATATGGGAGGTTTGTAATTCTTAAAGCCTTGATAAATGGGGAAGAATATGGCATTTTAAATGTTTATTGTCCCCCAGCTCATCCTCTTAAATTCTTGGTAGATGCTTTTTCTAAACTGATAAGTCTCAAGTCTCAGCACATCATTATAGGGGGAGATTTAAACTGCCTCATGGACCCCACAGTAGACTGGTTGCCTAAAGGTCCCTCAATACCCTCTGTACAGACTAAACAGTTATTGGGTCTGTGTGGGGAATTAGGGTTGGTGGACGTCTGGAGGTGTCTCCACCCTACAGGTAGGGATTTCACATTTTTCTCCAATCCACATAGATGTCACACGAGGATTGATTTTTTTCTGACCCCTGCGGTAACCCTGGATCTGGTGGCATCCTGTACGGTTGGTAATATTGCCATCTCTGATCATGGTCCAGTGTACCTCATGGTTAAAATTAAGGGTGTTACAGTGGATTCAAGGTACTGGCAAATGGACTCCTTTATTCTCATGGACAGCAAGTTTGTGGAGTATTTCTCTCGGGAATTTCGGGCATTCCTAGACATCTACATAGGCTCGGTTAATAGCTTATCTGTTCTATGGGAAACTGCCAAAGCTTATGCCAGAGGGTTAGTTATTTCATATTCCACAAGGAGGAAGCAGCAGAAGGGTGAGCAGCAGCGTCTCCTTGAAGCACGGTTGAAGGTAGCCGAGAAGGCTTATTTTGACAGACCCTCGTTGGTCAAACTACAGAGGATTACGGCACTGCGGTCACGCAGACGGCAAAGAAGGAGCTGGCTTTTGCAAAGCAAAGGTTATACGAGCATGGTGACAAGCCAGGCAAATACTTAGCATATCTTGCCAGGAAGAGAAGTGCCCCACAAACCATTACTGCGATTAGGGAAGGGTCTGGGAACCTAACATGTGATTCTAAAAAGATTAATGTGGCGTTCCAGTGATTCTACTCTCAGTTATATCAGTCTGCAAATTGTGAGGAGGGGCAGGCCAAAATGGAATCCTTTTTTAGAGATCTGAAGCTCCGCCCCATTATCAGAGCAAGAAGTGCAGGAAGCTGTGAGGCAGCTTCAGAGTGGAAAGGCGCCAGTTCAGATGGACCTCCCAGTGAATTCTATAAGGAATTTATATGTATACTGTCAGGCCCGATGCTGAATATGTTTAATGGTTCATACAGTCATCTTTGTCTCCCACCATCACTGACAGAGGCCAATATTTCACTTGTCCTTAAAAAAGGGAAGGATCTGGAAGACTGCGCTTCATACAGGCCCATCTCGCTCTTAAATGTGAACTTTAAGATCCTCTCTACGGCTCTTGCGTTAAGGCTGGAGACTGTGTAACCCTCTATTATTAAAGAGGATCAGACGGGCTTCATAAAGAGTTGCAGATCCTCCAATAACGTTAGGAGGCTGCTTAACATAATTCAAGCATGCCAACAGCATTCAATACAGGGATTGGTGATTTCTTTAGATGCAGAGAAGGCATTTGACCGAGTTGAGTGGCCGTACCTTTTCTATACTCTAGACCAGTTTGGTCTGGGTGAAGTTTTCATAAGATGGGTAAAGGTTCTGTACAGTGTACCTCGCGCTGCGGTCATTACCAACGGTGTACGATCAAGCAATTTTAATATTTCTAGGGGCAGCCGGCAGGGCTGTCCCCTTTCACCATTACATTTTACGTTGGTGATTGAACTGCTGGCAGAGGCCATTCGTGGACATCTCAATATATCAGCTCCAGAAGTGGGGTCAAAGTTACATAAGATCTCGCTGTATGCAGATGATGTTCTAATTTTCTTGACAAATCCAGCAGTCTCAGTGCCTTGCCTGATACAATGCATTCAGACGTTTG
>NC_057714.1:84883106-84893960 GCF_004010195.1 Chiloscyllium plagiosum | reverse complement strand
GAAGATTGTTATGGAGCATATTCCCCTGGATTTTCTCACAAATATGGTACACCACAAAACTGAGAATTTTTACAAGACATGGCAACCCTTTTTGAAATACCTGGACACAGATTTATCTGCCACACTAACAAGGGCTTTTATATAGCCGTAACGATTGTGTTTCATGAGTCCAATATCCAGGGAGGAGGAACTGTGAATGTATGAGTGTTTTGTTTGGCTGGGCTGAGTTATTACTATTTATTTGTTTGTTGTTAGGTATTTATTTAGTTAGTTAAATAGCTAGTTTAGGTTTTTTTTAAATTTTATACTTCTCTATATATGTTTATATATTTGTATAGGAGGGTGAGCTGGTTTTTTTTTTATTATTTGGGTTTAGTTTTGTACTATTTTTGTACTGTTTTGAATTGCATTGTTTTGTATTTGTTGTAATATTTAAAAATCTATTTTTTCTTAATAAAAGTATATTATATAAGAAAATCACACAACACCAGGTTATAGGCCAACAGGTTTGTTTGGAAGCACTAGCTTTCAGTGTGCTGCTCTTTCATCAGGTGGTTGTGATCTCCAAACAAACTTGTTGGACTATAACCTGGTGTTGTGTGATTTTTAACTTTGTACTCCCCAGTCCAACACCGGCATCTCCAAATTGTGAATTGTCAGTCTGCTTGACTGAGCTGCATATTGGATGAGTTAAATTTTTATCCGACTAAATATCGCAAAGACAGAAGATATTGTCTTTGGTCCCCACCACAATCTCCATTCATTAAACTCTGACTTTATCCTTATCTCTGGCATGACATTAAAGCAGCCTGTCCACAATATTGGTGTCATATTTTACTGGAGTTGGGAATCTGATCATGTATTTGTGCCATTAGGATTGCCTATTTTCATTTCTATAACATTGTCAATGTCATACAGCATGGAAACGGTCCCTTCAGCCCAACTCTCCATGCCAACCGGGTATCTTAAAACTAGTCCCATTTGCCTACATTTGGTCCACATCCTATAAACCCTTCCTATCCATGCACCTGTCCAAATGTCTTTTAAATTTTATAATTGTATCACCTCTACCACTATTCAGCCTCTCCCTATAGCTGGGATCCTGAATGGTCTTGAAAGATAGACATGGAAAAGATTTTTACTCTTGTCCGTGAGTCCAATGGTCACTGTAATAAAAATAAGGGTTGTCCTTTTAAGATAGAGGTGAGGGAATTTTTTTTTTGTCTCAGGATTAAATTCGGGAGCAAAACATAAAGTTCAGAAGTTAGATAAAGGGGTTGGATGGGAATGTGGGGATGGTCAAACCTGATGGGGTTGACAGGAACTGCAATGCAGAAAGAGTCATGCAGGCTTTGGAGGTGGTCACCTACAATAACAGGTGGAGCAAAATAAAAGCACTACCCCAGTTAGGCGGTAGAGTGGGGGTTTCAAAAGAAAAAAGAAAGAGAAAAAAAATGTAACTAAGAGGTGGCACTGCTTGTCACTGGCCACTTGAGTGTTTCCTTTCTTCCTGGTGGTGAAAATTGATTAAAGATTTGTACACTTTGTGTCTTTCGCTGTGTCTCACACCTGCACACACACAACACAGGTGCTGGGGGAGGGGGGGAAAAGAAAAGAAAGGAAGAAAAAAATAACAATCTTGTAAGCCTTCCAATCTTCACCTGATTCTAAATTGTGAAATAAACATGAAAACTAGCAGCCAGCACAGCAGAGTGAGTGGAGGGAGTTTGTTTTCTCTGCAGGGGAGTGTTCCACTTTGGGAATTGTGAGACACTTCAACGACTGATTTCGTTCATCAGATTCTCACACATTTGAGATTAAAATCATCTGAAACATTAAAATCTCACATTGTGAACCTTGTGACAGACTAACTACGTAAATTACTAATAATCCTGATCATCTCAATGATTATTACCAATTAATCCTCATAATATCTATGAAGCACAAGTAATCTTCAAAGTGTCACCTGCATCCTACAATTCCCAAACCCATTCCAAGACTTCATAGGCTGTACAAGGATGGGGGCGGGGGTTGCTTTCATCTCACATTGAACTGAAAGTACAGGCACACATTGTGAAGGACAATTCCGGTTCATGAAGCATTTGATATGTGCACAGTTGGGGTTTAAACATGGCATCCATTATGTGAATGCCCAAAGGTCTGAGCACCAGTGAGCACTTTCACTTCTTTTGAATGTAATATTGCTTGAATGCAGCATTGTGGAGATGGGATGCATACTTAATAAGGCAAGCAGCAAAGAATTGTTCATGAAAATTCACCATGACTCAAAGAGACAAACCTTCCACCCCTAAATTGACACTTTGCTAAAATATGGGGCAATTCCAAAGAAAATACCATTTCCAATCCATTGGATTCAAAAGAAAATTCTAACTGATGATGGATGCAGCCATAACAACACCAGATGGCCAGTGAGCTGGATGCCCAGGCAGAGCAGGACGGTTGTCGATTGGGGACCGATGCTAGCAGTCAGCAGGTTGTGAGCCCAGACAGCCCATGTGTGGAAACCCCCTCTAATGGTCTCCTGAAAAACTGTAATATTTTTCTTTTTAACTTTGTTCTCATTTTTCTAACTTACACTATGAACAATTGCAAGGAATGTAAAGATTTTTCCTTCCTTTTTCCATTTCTTTCTGTGTTTTAGATTAGATTAGATTAGATTACTTACAGTGTAGAAAAAGGCCCTTCGGCCCAACAAGTCCACATCGACCCTCCGAAGAGGGTCACCTAACACTACGGGCTATTTAGCATGGCCAATTCACCTAACCTGCACATTTTGGACTTTGGGAGGAAACTGAAACACCCGGAGGAAACCCATGCAGACCCGGGGAGAATGTGCAAACTCCACACAGACAGTTGCCTGAGGCAGGAATTGAACCTGGGTCTCTGACGCTGTGAGGTGCCAAGTACTTTGTACCTAAGATGGTGTCATATGGGTGACATTGTAAACTTTTCACTGTACTCCTGAACTTCTGTATTTCAGTACACATAACAATAAAGGATATCCTAAAGGATATTCTAATTCTAATGTTATGAAGTTTGTACCCTTTGATAAATTAGGAGGAGAGAGAAAGAAATTTATTTTCCCTTTTATTTCTGATCTTTATTAATATTTTTCTTAGCATTAAATACAAAAAAGTTTAATCTGTCACTCAGTGGTCATATGCTTAAATCTGAATTAGAAGAATGTTTGCTCAATTCATACCACAAAGATTCAATTGCAACACCTAGATTGACATTCCAGTGCAGCACCAAGGGAGTGTGGCAATGGTGAAGATCTATGGAACTGTCTGATACCTGTGGTTAAAAACACTATTTCAAAGAAGATAACAGTTCTAGACAACATTTACACTTGTCTGCATGACAGAAATTGCTTATCTGATCAGATTCATATTGATGTTTGTGGATCTTATTGTCTACAAGTTGATTACAATGTTTCCTAAGTATCAGTTATAGCTACACTTCCTTGGATGTACAGTCTCTTCCCTGTCTAACACTCCTCTTCTAATACTAACAGTCACAATCAAGAGGGAGGAGGGAAATGTGAATTTTAATTATTTTTTTCCTGGGTTATCTTTTCCCTTTTAATTCACTGGCTGCGTGTGTTTCCCAAACCCTGGTTATAAAGTCCAATTTAAAACTGACCCACAGCAAATTCTTCAAGATTAGGAAGTGTTTATTAATACATTCAAAACCTGAAGGGAAGCGGTTTGTTTATCATGACACACATTCACGCATGTATAAAGCAAGGTTATAGTCCAACAGGTTTATTTGGAAGAACTAGCTTTTGGAATGCTGCTCCTGTTGTGTGATTTTTAACTTTGTCCACCCCAGTCCAACACCAGCACCTCCACAACATGTATAAAGTAGTTAGTGTCTGAAACGTTAACTGTCCACCACAAGTTTTGAATGACTTATGACTTTTGTTAGACCCTCAGCATGCAACTGTTACACCTATCATGTTATTACAGTCATTTTAATTTGTCTCCAGTACCACCTTATTTTTCAATTTTTGTTATTATCTTTCTGCCTCACTCAATCAGATTATAGGTCATCCCTTTGCTGGTTATTCAGTTTTTAACAATTTACTCAATATCCATCACCCTTGGTCGCCCACAGAGACTTATTATCTGACACTCCACTCACACCAGTTTTATGATCTTTGATATCTCTGCTGTACATCTCTCTGCCTATAAACTCTGTCAGACGCCACACAACAACAGGTTTATTTGAAATCACAAGCTTTTGGAGTGTACTCCCTTCATCAGGTGAAGTCACTAAATGAGTGCAGCTTCAACTCAAGAAGCTTAACACCATCAAAGGCTAAGCAGCCCACATAATCTGCATTACATCCACAACATTGTGCATGACAGAAAATCAAAAAGACTTCTTAGACTGTACCTTCCAAACCCACGATCACAAATATGAACATATAGGTGAATACGGGAAGCTGATACATGGGAACATCACCACCTGCAAGTTCTTTCCTAAACCATTCACCATCTTGACTTGAAATATATCACTATTCTTTCACCATTGCTGTGTCAAATTTCAGGAACTCCCTCCCTACCTCAAATGGACTTCAGTGATTCATGAAAGCAGCTCAGCATCACCTTCTCAAGGAAATCAAGGATTGACAACAAATGTTGTGCCAGCCAATGAAGTTTACATCCTGTGAATGAATAATAAAATAGCAAAAAGTATATTAGGGAATGCCCTGGCAAGCATTTTTCAGTGTCCTAGTTCAGTTTCGTTCATAAATTCATAAGTTCATATGCTATTGAACAGAATTAGGCAATTTGGCCATCGAGTCTGCTCCACCATTTGGTCATGGCTGATATACGCCTGACCCTCATTTTCTTGTCTTCTCCCCAGAACCTTACAACCCATTACCAATTAAAAATCTGTCTAACTCCTCCATAAATTTACTCACTGTCCCAGCATTCATCACACTTTGGGGCAGCAAATTCCACAAATTCACAACCCTTTGGGAGAAGTAGTTTCTCCTCAACTCTGTTTTACATTTGCTACCCCTTACTCTAAGACTATGAACTCACATCCTAGAATGCCCCATATGAGGAAGCATCCACTTAATGTCTATTTTATCCATACCTTTTTTATCATCTTGAATACCTCAATTTGATTTCCCCTCATTCTTCCAAATTTCAGAGAGTATCGGCCTGAACTTTCAATCTCTCTTCATACATGAAACCCTTCATTTCTGGGATCAATCTACTGAACATCCTTTGAACTGCTTCCAATGCCACTACAGGTGGGGAGAGGCCATTTTGGATTTGATGCTAGGCAATGAGCCAGGACAGGTGTCAGATCTCGCAGTGGGAGAACACTTTGGTGACAGTGATCACAACTGCCTCACATTTACCATAGCTTTGGAGAGGGAAAGGAGCAGTTACCGAGGGAAGATATTTAATTGGGGAAAAGGAAATTATGACGCTATCAGACAGGAGTTGGGAAGTACATACTGGGAGCAATTGTTCTACAGAAAGTGCACAGCAGACATGTGGAGACTATTTAAGGAGCGGTTGTTGCGAGTGATGTGCAAATTTGTTCCTCTGAGATAGGTAAGAAGGGGTAAGATTAAGGAACCTTGGATGACGATAACAGAGGAGATTCTCATCCAAAGGAAGAAGACAGCTTACGTAAGATGGAGGAAGCAAGGATCTAGCACAGCTTTACAGGATTCCAGGCTTGCTAGAAAGGAGCTCAGAAATGGACTGAGGAGAGCCAGGAGGGGGCACAAAAAAGGCTTGGCAAGAAGGATTAGGGAGAACCCAGAGCATTTTACTCATGCGTGAGGATTAAGAGAATGATCAGGGAGAAGGTAGAGCCAATCAGGGATAGTGGAGGGAACTTTTGCGCAGAGCCTGAGCAGATAGAGGAAGCCCTAAATGAGTTTTTGCTTCAGTTTTCACCAAGGCAAGGGATCTTGTTGTGAATGAGAACATTGAGGAGCTGGGATACAGGCTTGACCACATCAAGATTGATGAAGTTGATGTGTGAGAAATTTTGGAAAACATTAAAATTGATAAGTCCCTGGGACAGACCAGATTTATCCTAGGCTGCTTCGGGAAGCGAGAAAGGAAGTTGCTAAGCTGCTGGCGAGTATATTTGCCTCCTCACTATCCACAGGAGTCGTACCAGAGGATTGGAAGGAGGCAAATGTTGTTCCTCTTTTCAAGAAGGGTAATAGGGAAATCCCTGGCAATTACAGACCAGTCAGTCTTACGTGTGTGGTCAGCAAAGGTTTGGAAAGAATTCTGAGGGATAGGATTTATGACTATTTGGCAAAGCACAGTGTGATTAAAGGCAGTCAGCATGGTTTTGTGAGGGGCAGGTCATGCCTCACAAATCTTATTGAGTTCTTTGAGGAGGTGACAAGTCAAGTCGACGAATGTTGAGCAGTGGATGTGGTACATATGGACTTCAGCAAGGTATTTGATAAGGTTCCCCATGGTAGGCTCATTCATAAAGTCAGGAAGTATGGGATACAGGGAGATTTGGCTACCTGGATTCAGAATTGACTGGCTCACAGAAGGCAGAGAATGGTTGTAGATGGAAAGTATTCTGCCTGGAGGTCAGTGATGAGTGGGGTCTCACAGGGCTCTGTTCTTCGGCCTCTGCTCTTTGTAGTTTTTATAAATGACTTGGATGAGGAGGTTGAGGGGTGGGTTAGTAAATTTGCAGATGACACAAAGGTTGGTGGTGTCATTGATAGTATCGAGGGTACTGCAGGCTACAGCACGACATAGACAGGATGCAGAGCTGTGCTGAGAAATGGCAGATGGAGTTCACCCTGGATAAGTGCGAAGTGATGCTTTTTGGAAGGTCGAACTCAAATGCTGAATATAGGATTAAAGGCAAGATTCTTGGCAGTGTGGAGGAACAGAGGGATCTGGGTGTGCAAGTACATAGATTCCTCAAGGTTGCCACCCAAGTGGATAGGGTTGTTAAGAAAGCATATGGTGTTTTGGCTTTCATTAACAGGGGGATCGGGTTTAAGAGCCGTGAGGTTTTGCTTCATCTCTACAAGTCTCTGGTCAGACCGCACTTGGAATATTGTGTCCAGTTCTGGTTGCCCTACTATAGGAAAGATACAGAGACTTTGGAGAGGGTGCAAAGAAGGTTTACAAGGATGCTGCCTGGACTGGAGAATTTGCCTTATGAAGAAAGGTTGAATAAACTCTGACGTTTCTCTCTGGAGAGAAGGAGGAAGAGAGGAGGTATACAAGATAATGAGTGGAATAGATAGTCAATAGCCAGAGACTTTTCCCCAGGGCAGGATTGACTGGTAGGAGAAGTCATAATTGAAGATATTACGAGGAAGGTATAAAGGAGACGTCAGAGGTAGGTTCTTTACACAGAGAGTTGTGAATGCATGGAATGCGTTGCCAGCTGTGGTGGTGGAAGCAGAGTCATTAGGGACATTTAACTGACTGCTGAACATGCAGTGAGTTGAGGGGTGCGTAGGTTAAGTTATTATATTTTACATTAGGATTAAACCTTGGCACAACATCATGGGCCAAAGGGCCTGTTCTGTGCTGTACTTTTCTATGTTCTATGTTTCCCTAAATAAGGGGACCAAAGCTGTGCACAATAATTCAGTTGTGGTCTCACCTATGCTTAGTCTATGTAGCTAACAGTAATGTTTACCTACTCTTCAGTAACGCCTGTAGTCTAACAAAGGGCTCCCATGTAACTCAAACTTAATGTACAGTAACTAACTACTGGGCTCCGTTTCCTCCCACGGTCCAAAGATGTGCAGATTAAGTGAATTGACCATGCTAAATTTGGGCAGCATGGGTTCGAACCTGGAGAGAGACTGTGTGTGTATGTGTGTCCATGTATGTGTGTGAGAGAGACAGCATGTGTGTGAGAGAGACAGCACGTGTGTGAGTGTGAGGGAGAATATGTGTGTGAGACAGTATGTGTGTGCGTGTGTGCGTGTGTGTGTATGAGTGTGAGTGTGTGTGGACAGAGTGTGTGCATGAGGGAGGGTTTGTGTGAGTGTGTTTGTGTGAGAGAGTGTATGTGTACGTGCGCGTGTGTGTGTGTGAGAGAGTGTCTAATGTGGTGGGGTCACTTGTAGTACAACATGAACCCAAGATCTCAGTTGAGGCCATCCTTATGAGTACTGAACTTGGTTTTCAACCTCTGCTCTGTGACTCTGCACTGTTGTGTATCTTGAGGTCCACCTTGTAGGATGTAGGATGTTTACCTGAAGATCTGAGGCTGAAAGTCCTTGATCATTCAAGTGTTTCCCACTGGGAGGGAACATCCCTGTCTGGATGCAAGTTCGGTACTCATGAAGATGACCTCAACTCAGATCTTGGAATCTTGTCACACTACAGATGACCCCACAGAACATATACTCTCACATACACATTCACATGCACGCACACATATACACACACTCTCTCACACAAACACACTCATACAGACCCTCTCTCATACACACACTCACTCACACGCACACATGTTCACACAGGTTAAGACAAGGCCTTGCACCTAAAATGCATTGTCTGACCTGAGATGTCATGTCTTCTATACTGATAAAACCTTAAGTTATCTTAGGTCAGTGACTTGAAAGAAATTCTGGGATTTACACATCAATCAATCGAAACCCACATCTCTATTCTAACTGATTAAAGATTTAACAGCCATCATAGGTTTGTTCAATGCATTTGCATCAGTTGCATGACCCTTTGATCTCTTACTTATAAATTCTGTGTCTGAAGTTCCCTCTCTCACTAGTACCTGAAGAAGGAGCGAGGCTCTGAAAGCATGTGTTTTCAAATAAATCTATTGGGAGACTGTACAGAGCATTGGTTAGGCCACTTTTGGAATATGTTGTGCAATTCTGGTCTCCTTCCTATCGGAAGGATGTTGTGAAACTTGAAAGGGTTCAGAAAAGATTTACAATGATGTTGCCAGAGTTGGAGTATTTGAGCTATAGGGAGAGGTTGAATAGGCTGTGGCTGTTTTCCCTGGAGCATCAGAGGCTGAGGAGTGACCTTATAGAGGTGTATATAACCATGAGGGGAATGGATAGGGTAAATAAACAAGGTCTTTTCCCTGGGGTGGGAGAGTCCAGAACTAGAGGGTATAGGATTAGGATGAAAGGAGAAAACATTAAACAGGACCTAAAGGACAACTTTTTCTTGCATTGGGTGGTGTGTACATGGAATGATCTACCAGAAAAAGTGGTGGAAGCTGGGACAATTATGATGTTTAAAAGGCATCTGGATGGGTATACGAATAGGAAGGCTTTGGAAGGAAAAGGGCCAAATCCTGGCAAATGGGATGAGATTAGGTTAGGATATCTGGTCAGCATGGAAGATTTGGACTGAGGGGCATGTTTCCATGCTGTACATCTCTATGACTTTATGTATCTATGACTATAACCCTGGTATTGTTTTTTTTTACCTCAGGAGTGTAGCTGATGGTAATATAGGAAAGCAGCAAACTTGCATTCCATTCTTGAGGTAAAAAAAAACTTGATGTGAAAAACTAATTCAGCAAGTAGGTCAGGCAGAATGTACTAAAAGTACTGTGGAACAAAGAAATCTCACAAGCACAGACAGTGCCTACTCATTAAAAGTGAATACTTTACCTATCACACAATGGAATCTTTTTCACAAAGGGTGTAGACATAGTTTGAGAAAAAATAAAATCCAATAAAGAAAATCCAATCTACAGCAGAGAATTATATCAGTGGTCATTTCATAAATTTTTAGCTAGACATTTGGGCAATTGTCACTCTATTATCAAACTGTGGTCCATGGTTAAGAAAGTGCTGACTCCGCTGACAACAAATATTCTATATGTTCCAGGAAACTTAGTATGTAAAATTCAAATTGTGCTAAAAGCAACTTATGTGATGCCAAGTGATAAAAACAGGACACATATTTTAAAATCAATAACCTTGGGTAAGCAGGCATTTCTTGACCACAGTTGCCTTCAAATGGCAGAAGGAGTTAAAATCAACGAGGTAAAAACAATGACTGCAGATGCTGGAAACCAGATTCTGGATCAGTGGTGCTGGAAGAGCACAGCAATTCAGGCAGCATCCGAGGACAGGCAAAATCGACGTTTCGGGCAAAAGCCCTTCATCAGGAATAAAGGCAGAGAGCCTGAAGCATGGAGAGATAAGCTAGAGGAGGGGGGGGGGGGGGAGAGAGTAGCATAGAGTACAATAGGTAGGTGGGGAAGGAGATGAAGGTGATAGGTCAGGGAGGAGAGGGTGGAGATCGTCAGGAATGTGGTGAGGGGGCAATGGGGCTGAAAGATAAATACTGGGCTGGGCTGGTGGGAGGGTCACTGGGAAGGCGATAAGAATATGTAGGTGGGATTGATTGTGATATGTCGGAGGGGAGGGTGGAGTGGATAGTTGGGAAGGAAGATGGACAATTAGTTCAGTTCAAGAGGGCAGTGCGAGGTTGAACGGTTGGATCTGGGAGAGGTTGGTGAGGGGATATTTGGAATTTGGTGAGGTCAACGTTGATACTGTACAGTTTGAAGTTTCCAGCTGTCCTATCACCTATCCACTTCACCGTCCTCTCCGACAGATCACCATCACACCCCACCTGCATCTACCTATCGTCTTCCAAGCTACCTTCCACACAGCTCCATCCCCACTCTCATATTTATTTCTTCGCACCCTTTCCTCTCCCTTAACCCCAACTTTCCTGATGAAGGATTTATGCCTGAAACGTCAACTCTCCTGCCCCTCGGATGCCACCAACTTGCTGTGCTTTTCCATGACTACACTATTCAACTCTCATCTTCAGCATCTGCAGCCCTCACTTTCTCTCGGCC
>NC_057714.1:84855054-84882647 GCF_004010195.1 Chiloscyllium plagiosum | reverse complement strand
CAGCTCCGCACTGTCCCCTTGACCTGTCCGGACTTGTCCGACCTGCCCAGCTCGTTTTCCACCTATCCACTCCACCCTCTCCTCCCTGACCTATCTCCTTCATCTCCTTCCCCACTGACCTATTGTACTCTATGCCACTCTCTCCCACCCCCACCCTCCTCTAGCTTATCTCTCCATGCTTCAGGCTCTCTGCCTTTATTCCTGATGAAGGGCTTTTGCCCGAAACGTCGATTTTGCCTGTCCTCGGATGCTGCCTGAATTGCTGTGCTCTTCCAGCACCACTGATCCAGAAGGAGTTAAAGTCAAGGAGTAATGAATCAAGGAATAACCAGTCAATGAGCAGCAAGTTGAGGGTTAACTGGTCAAAGGACAGCTGTCAAAAGATTTCATAGGGATCACTCGAGTTCTGGTGCAATCTAAACTAAAACAGAATCAGGTCAGTTATGTTGGTTTAAGAAACTTATTTCATGCTGTCAATGAGCTCGAAGCATGCGACTTTATTGAAATTACATAAATGCTGTCCACTGCTATCAATGTTAATAAGCATTCAACCTGCAAGAGTTAGCAAGGTTTGGAAGGAAAAACAAGCGACAAGACAGTCAATGACCAGCTTATCCACTTGAGTCAATTGGTCAATGCACAAATGATGTATTTTCAAGTTGATGAACAGATAGCTAAGATAGATTGAAGCCCAGCGTGAAATACTGATGTCACCTGGAAGTGACAGATTCAAGCAGAATATCTGACTTTCTTCCCAAGAAGAATCCTCAGTAACTGTGGCAGTGATCATATCAAGCCAGGCCTATCATATCAATGTAACCTGTAACCAGTTACTAAACATGCCACAAATAACCAGTTCTGAAGAAGGCTCACTGGATCCGAAACATTTACTTTATCTTCACAGACCCGCTGAGTTTCTCCAGTAATTTCTGTTTTTGTATGCAATATATTGTACATTGTTAACCACAAGAGACACTTCTTGTTAGAGCAGGAATTTGTTTTCTCTACCACACTAGATCAAGCAGGTCTTTAGTTTCCTACATTTAAAGAGAATGGTGACAACTGCATTCATAAAGAGCAACACCTCAACCAACAGAGTGAGCTGGCAAGCCAATGAAATAGGCCAGTCCATTTTACCTTTGTCACTTCTCAAAGAACTACCATTTAGTCACATTCCCTCCCTGCCTGCCATAGCTCCCTAAAGTGTTTTTTTCCCTTTTAAAGATTATATCAATTCCCTCTTGAAAATTGCTGTTTAATTTGCAGTTTAATGTCTTAACAACCTGCAGAGAATAAAAAAAGTCCTTGTTTCCCCAACACTCTTTTTCAATTTGTTTAACTTACAAATTAATGAACAACAGAGCAAGACAGTTAACAACTGTTCATGTGGTTACTTATTTTGAATAAATCAGTTGTGTACAGTTCCATTTCTTAGAAACAAGAAACACAAAGCACTTTTTCAGGAGTGAATTGATGAAGATATATGGAAATTTCTAGTGCATTAAAAACAAGGAAGTTGGAAGAAGGGGAAAGTCCATCAAACCTTCAAAGGACAAGGTGCCAGAATTGAAATTTCCAAGGATTTATAAGCCATGCCATAATTAAACTTTGAGTGAAGTTGACAAGGATGGAGAAACACTGAATGAACATAGGTCAGAGAAACTAACAACTCACATAGACTTTGAAATGCAATGAAATCAATTTTAATTCAGCAAAATTTATTTACTGAGTTAATTAGAATTACAAAGGTACAGTCAGAGAGTCATACTGGACTAAAACAGAATCTCTGGTCCCACCAGTCCATGCTGACCATATCCCAAACTCAACTAGTCTCACCTGCCTGAACTTGGCCCACATCTCTCCAAACATTTAATTTTCATGTCCTTATCTAAATGTCTTATAATGAGGCGAAATGAGACTCATTTCTGATGAAGGGCTTTTGCATGAAACGTCAATGTTCCTGTTCCTCGGATGCTGCCTGACCTGCTGTGCTTTTCTAGCACCACTCTAATTTTGACTCTCAGCCTTTCCAGCCTATCCTTATACCTCAAACATACCATTTCCCATCAACATCCTGGTAAATCTTTTCTGAACCCTCTCCAGCTTACTAGTATCCAAGGAGACCAGAACTGGACATATTACTTCAGAAGAGGCCTCTCTAATGTGCAATCTCAACATAATGTCCCAACTCCTATTCTCAGAGGTCTGAGCAATGAAGTTAAGCATGCTAAACGCCTTCTTAATCACCTGATTTGTATGTGATGCAAACTTCAAATAATTATGTACCTGAATCTCTAGGTCTCTCTGTTCTACAACACTGCCAAATGCCCTCTTTTTAATTGCATGTCTTCCCTTTGTTTGCTTTATCAAAATGCAATAACTCACATTTACCCAAATTAAACACAATTTGCCACTCTTCAGCCCATTGACCCAATTGATTAAAATCTTTTTGTAATCATTGATAACCTTCTTCACTGTCCATGTGAAGAAGTGCTGATGTCACCTGAAAGTGACAAGTTCCAGGAACCAATTTTAATTCACCGAGTTCATGTTCGTTGTGTGGTTAGAATTACAAAGGAGGATTGTTGGTGTTACAACTTGCTGAATCATGTCCCACTATTCCCAGAGTTGTCATAAAAGTTAAAAATTTTATGAAGTACACTAAGTACACTTTCAGACCCAGACTGAGAGAAAGCATGAACTATTATTTATCATAGGCAATTAGACTCTAGTGACAGGTAAACCATTTTAAACTATCAGCAAATAACTCTACTAATTAAACAAACTAGGAGAAAGTGAGGACTGCAGATGCTGGAGATCAGAGTCGATGAGTGTGGTGTCGGAAAAGCACAACAGTTCAGGCAGCATCTGAGAAGCAGGAGAGTTGACTCTCCTGCTGAAAATTATGACTCTCCTGCTCCTCGGATGCTGCCTGACTGGCTGTGCTTTTCCAGCACCACACTAATTAAACAAACTGCAAACTTATGGCCCGACTAATTCAGCAATCGACCATTACCATGAAGCTAAGAGTTCAGCCCTGTTTCAATGGACGGTGCAGGAAGGAGCAACACCAGGCATACCTAAAAATGAGGTGTCAAACTGGTGAAGCTATCAAACTGGATTACTCACATTCCAACAGCATAAGCAGCAAGTGATAGACAGAGCTAGGTGAGCCCACAATGAATGTATCAGACCTAAGCTCTGCAGTCCTGTCACATCTAGTCATGAATGCTGGTGGATAAAACCACTCACTGGAAGCAAAGGCTCCACAACAATCCCTATTCTCAATGATGGAAGAACCCAACATGTCTGAGCAAAAGGTATGGCTAAAGCGCTCACAGCAATCTTCAGCCAGAACTGTCGAGTGGATGATCCATCATGACCTCCTCCAGTGGTCCCCAGCATCACAAATACCAGTTTTCAGCCATTTCAATTCACTCCACATGATATCAAGAAATGGTTGCAGTCACTTGATACTGAAAAGGCTACAGGCCCTGACAATATTCCAGAAATAGTGCTGAAGACTTGCACTCCAAAACTTGCCGCTCCCTTAGCCAGGCTCTTTCTGTACAGTTACAACACTGCCATCTACCTGACAATGTGGGAAATTTCCCAGGTATGTCCTGTGCTCAAAAAGCCAAACAAATCCAAATCGCCCAGTTAGTATCATCAGTCTACTCTCAATCATCAGGAAAGTGACCCCCAGTTTGGTTCTGCCAGGGCCACTCAGCTCCTGACCTTATTACGGCCTTGGTTCAAATATGGTCAAAAGAGCTGAATTCCAGAGATGAGGTGAGAGTGACAGCCCTTGACATCGATCAAGTGTGGCATCAAGGAACCCAAGCAAAACTGGAATCAAAGTGTATCAGGTGTAAAGTCTCCACTGGTTAGCATCACACTTGGCATGTATGAAGGTGGTCCTGGTTATTGGAGGTCAGTCATCTTAGCCTTTATGGTCAGTTTTTACATTTCCTACAATTTTACTCTCAAACTCAATTTTCTCTTCTTGATCAATTTTTTTGTCCTCTCTTATTGAATTCTAAAATGTTCCCAATCCTCAGGCATGCTGTTGTTTTCTGACAATTTTACATATCTCCATTTTTTGACCTAAAACTATTCCTCATTTCCCTTGTAAGCAATGGTTGAAACCACCTTTCCTCTTTTAGTTTTGCTCAAACGGGAAGGAATAATTGCTGTAATTCATGCAGCCGTTCTGTAAAATTGAACAATTGCCTATCCATTATGAACCCCATTAGTAAGGTTCCCCAATCTATACTTGTACATTCATACTTCAGACGCTCATAATTCCCTTTGTTTCAATTCAGGACCCGACTTTCAGATTTGATTGCTTCACTGTCAATATTAATAAAGAATTCCATCCTATTATGGTCATTCTTCCCCAAGTGACACCCCACAACAAAAAAATTATTAATTAATCCTTTCACAGTCTAAAATTACCCAGTCTAGAATAGTCTTTTTTCTGGGTGGCTGTTCAACACATCGGCCTACAAAACCGTCATGTTCGCACTTCAGGAAATTATTGTCTGCAAGACCAACCGTTACTTTGGTTGTCCAATCTGTAATAAATTAGAGTCATTCATGATTACAGTCTACTCTATTGAAAACATCTTTGATTCCTTGTTTAATACCTTTCCCTACATCTCCACTACTGTTTGGCAGCCTATAGACAACCACCAATAACTTTTTTGGCCCATTGTTGTATCTTATCTCCACCATAGAGATTCCATCACATGGTTCTCTGACTCAATATCCTTGCTATTACCTTGATTTCCTGTTTGTTTTCTTCATTATTTATAAATACCAGAATTTTGGAATTTTATAAGGTTTTAAAAGGTGCTTTCTTGATTCATGTCATATTTGTTTTAGGCCATACTTTCTAACTCATTCACAGAACTCCAGAGATTGAGTGTGTGTTTTCAACTTATGCTGGCTGTGCCCCAACCAGCAACATTGAAAACCAACGTCAGATTCTTTGGAAATGTGTCAAATCAAGCATCAAAGTAACATTAACTTTGCTTTATTTTGGCAATGGAACTTGGGTGTCGCTGATAAGGTCGACATTTTTTCCCATCTCCAATTGCAGTGGACAAGGTGGTGGTGATCCACTTTCTTGAGCTACTGAAGGGACACCCCCAGTCTTATTCTGAAGAGAGTTCTCGGATTTTGACTCAGAGACAATGAAGGAAGTGCAGTTTCTTTTCAAGTCAGGATAATGAATGGCTTAGAAGGGAACTTGCAGCTGGTGGTGTTCCCTTGTAACTGATACTGTAAATGTAAATGCTGGGGTCTGTGGGTTTGGACGATGTTGATGAAAGAGTCTTGGTGAGTCAGTGCACCTTGTAGAAAGTGGATAGGCATGTGGGAAATTTATCACTGCAGAATTCATAGCCTCTTGTCTGCTCTTGTAGCTGCAGTATTTGTATGGTTGGTCCAATTCAGTGTTTTGTCAGATATGATCTCCAGGTTGTTAATTGTGGGGATGCAGCGAGGGTAATCCTTTATATGTCTAGGATGATCTTAATTTGTTTGTCTTGCTGGAGAGGTCATTGCCTGGTACAAAGTGTGGTGTGAGTGTTATTTGCTCTTTGTTACCTGAAATCTGGATATTGTCCAGGTCTTGTTGTGTTTGCATCAGGACTGCTTCAGTACCTGAGGGGTCACCAATGGTGCTGAACATTATGCAATCATCAGTGAACATTCTCATTTTTCTGACCTTATGATGGAGGGAAGATCATCAATGAAGCAACTGAAGATGGTTGGGTCTCAGACAGTACCCTGAGGAACTCCTGCACCAGCATCATCCTATGTGCCAGATATGAAATCAACTGTTGGAGAGTTTTCCCTTGATTCACATCGACTACAGTTTTGTTAGAGTTCCTTGATGCCATTCTCAGTCAGATGTACCCTTGATGTCAAGGGTTGTTACGTTCATCTCATCTTTGGAATACAGCTCTTCAGTCCATGTTTTGACCAAGGCTGTAATGAGGTCAGGAACTGAATGGCACTGTCTAAATCCAAACTGGGCATCATTGAGCAGGTTATTGCTGAGCAAGTGCTGCTTGATAGCACCCTGAACAATTTTCCTCATTGTCAAGTAGATGCTAGTGTTGTAGCTGTATTGAAACAACATGTCCAGGGGAGCCACAAGTTCTGGAGTGCACACCTTCTGTGCTATTTTCAGAATGTTCTTAGGGCCCATAGACTTTGAATTATGCAGAGCCTCCAACTGATTCTCAATATCATACAGAATCAATCAGTTGAATGAAGACTATCATGCTTGTGACTTCTAGAGACTGAGATGGATCATCCACTCAGTATATCTGGCTGAAGATTATTGCAAATGCTTCAACCGTACCTTTTGCACTGATGTACTAGGCTTTCCTGAAATTGAGGATGTGAGTATTTGTGAAGCCTACTCCTCTGGTGATTTGTTTAATTGCACACATCATATACAATGGGGAGTTGCAGGAATGCAGTGCTTAAATCCAATCTATTAGTTGTGGAATAGCTTACCTATGTCGATTGCTTGTTGCTTGTACTTTTGGTATGCAGCTGTTTTGCAGCTTGACCAAGTTGACACCTCATTTTCAGGGCAGCCTGTTGCTGCTCCTGACATGCCCTCCTGCACTTTTCATTGAACCAGGGCTGATTCCCTGATTTGATGATAATGGTAGAGTGGGGTATATGCTGATTGTTGCAGGTTGCAGATTGTGTTTGAGTATGATTCTGTTGCTTTTCATGTTCCACAACACCTCATAGATGCTCAGTCTTGAGTTGTGGATTTGTTCAAAGTCTATTGCATTAAACTCTGTGACAGTACCACACAACACAATGGAGAGACTATGCAGTGGTTACTCCTAATGACCTTGTCATGGACAGATACATCTGCAGCAGGCAGAATCATGAGGATGAGGTCAAACATGTTTTTCTCTTTTACTGATTCTCTCACCACTTGCCACCGACCCTGTCCATTATGTCCTGTAGAACTCAATTAGTTTGATCAGCGACATTGCCAGGCAAAATTATAGAAGTGAAAGATGATTTTTGAAATAGTAACTTATTTAAAGAACATGGATAATCGGGCTATTATTCTTGTGCCCTCTGGTGGATTCTACATTATTGTTTGCCTTGAATTAATTGTCAGAAAAAAATCAGTCTTCCACAGCAGAACATTAATAATACAACTTTAAGCCTCATTCTTTAGTTGTGACATTTATATAAAAACTGTTCCAGATTTTCCAATGACTAGTCATTATGCTAGTGTACATGGGGTTGTGCATGGGAGCTCTGTAGAATACCCCCACACTTGAAAGAATTGTCTGGGAAAATGAAGTTCTATTGGATAAGTCCTCTGTGCCTGGATCCTTCCAAAAGTCTCAATTTACATTAGTGACTTTGGTGGGATCGGATGAAATTAAATAAAATAGTTACTCAGAAAAAATTATACTATAAAAGGCCTCATGCACCTCCAATGACACTTCCCCAGACAGCTAACATTCCCCAGCCCAAGCCCCCTTCTGCCCCCACTCCCCCATGGCCACCACACCTAACCTGGCCTGAAATGGCACCCGCTGCGACGCGACCCCAGTCACCACCACTGGACCAATCCTCGCTGAGGGATCCAAACCCAATGGACTGGCCAGGACCCGGTACACCCACAAGGCCATTAGTGACGAGATTCCTGGTTTTTGACACAACGCTGAAGGGATGGTGGTATATTTCCTTGTCAGGATGGTGAGTGGCCTGGAGATGGTGATGTTCCCATGTATTTGCTGCTGTCATGGTAAGGTCTAGGACAATACTCTGAGGAACTCCTGCAGGGATATCTTGGAGCTGAGATGACTGACCTTCAACAAACTCAGCCATCATCCTATGTACTCATTAGGACTGCAATGAAGAAAGACGTCCACATCCCTGAATTCCTATTAACTCTAGTATTGCTGGGGTGCCTTGATTAAATGTTGCCTTGGTGTCAAGACTAATTGCTCTAACCTCACCTCTAGAATTCAGTGCTTTTGTCCGTGTTTGAACCAAGTCTGTAATAAGGTCAGGAACCAAGCCAGAGCCTAACATGAGCATCAGTAAGTGGATTATTCCTGTGAATGTATTGCTTTGTCGCACTAAAGCTGACGCCTTCCATGCTGAATTGAGAGCAGACTGATAGGCAGGTTTGTCCTGCTTTTTGTGCACAGACATACTTGAGAAATTTTCCATATTGTTGAGTAAATACTGGCGTTGTAACTGTACCGAAACAGATTGGTTAGGGGTGCAACTAATTATGGACCACGTCCTTGGGCACGATTGCTGGAATGTCGTTAGGGCTGATAGCCTTTGTGGTATTCAATGTCCTCAACCTATTTGTTGGTTTCATGTGGAGTGTTATCTCTTGCATTGATGTGCGGAGCTGCCTATCATTTTAGGATAGAATATTTGTGAATCCTATACTCAGGTTAGTTGATTGATTGTCCATCACTGTTAATGACTGGATATGGCAGAACTGCAGAGACTAGATATGATCTATTGGCTTGGGGAATGCTTACACCTGTCTATTTCATTATATTTTAGCTGTTTGCCATGCATGTAGTCCTGTGTTATCAGTTCAACAGGTTGACAGCTTACTATTTCATATCCCTGGTGTAGCCCCTAGCGTGACCTCCAGTATTCTACATTGACACTTCTTATTTGGCAGCTACCGAGAGAAGGTAAGTGTGTAAGGAAACAGGATGATGGCTGTAGGAGTGGTACCGATGGAACTGGGTGGCAGATAAGTGGGTGAGGGTTCAGGGTTGACATTGTTGGATTTGGTGGAACTTGGGGGGCTGTTGGAGCAAGGCTCATATTAAGTCAGGGAGAGTCAGGGGCTTGAAGAAGTTGGGAGTTGTGGTGCTGGGAATGAGTACAAGGGGTTTGGGGTGTTGAATTGGTGGGTGTTCAGACATCGGGTCCAGGGTGGAAAGATATGGATCCGTGGGAGATGAGGGGAGTCAGGGTCAGATCCGGAGTAAGAGGTTAGGGTAGTAGTTGGCAGTGGTCTGAGCTGAGTTGGGAGTGGTGGTACTCAGTTTTATAATCAACAGGTTTTAATTCCTTTAACTGTTCCTAGTCAACTTGTCCAGTTAAGTAAAGTGGAACTTTCTGAATTCTCCAACTCTAATTCAAAATTGAGGTCTTTTTGAGAGAGTTCTGGATGGTAGATCATTGATGATCAGAAGTTTGAATTTTCCTGTAATTCGACAGAGTCAGCAGCTGTGTTAGGACTCTAGCCAATACTGTTCCAAGGACCATTGACCAAATGGGAAATTACCTTTCAACAACTGGTTTGTACCCTGTCCCGAGCCATTATGTTGATACCTACTTTGATACCTGTGTTTAAAATGTTTGATGAAGCAACTGGTATAAGAAGGTGAACAAATGTTTTCCAACCTTTCTCCCACATGCTACTAGTGTTGCATTGAGAGCACATACCAAAAAGGTTACAGAATTGCAAGCCCCAGTTTTTTTAGTTTTAATTAAACATACAAAAGTTATCAAGAGATGTGAGCATGCTGAGAACAATAAAATCTGCTGTAAAGTTACAAATAGTTATACATCATTGTTTACCTTGACTGCACCTTGTTTTCAGAGAATCAATCAGCACAGAAGAGGCTCTTCAGCCCATCAAGTCTGTACTGCCAAAAATATACTACTACCTACACAAGTCCTACTTTTCAGCACAAGGCTCATTGTTGTGAATGTTACGGCACTTGAACCAATAATTTATTTTCTTCAGTTTTGAAACATTAAACACAGGAACTGACTTTCTTCACTTTAATTGAGGTTGTTTTGATCCATTTTTCTACTGATTTTCTTCTATTTTTTATAATAGATTCACAGCATTGAAATAAGTACGTTTTCAAAATACCATCTTTAATGATCCTAGTACTGCTACACTTCTGCCCCCTGGTGGATTCTGTATAGTAATAAATTTGTACCAAACTTCAACTAGGAAAGTAAGGGCAGTTCTCTCACTAGACAGTCATATGGCTAGTGGTCGCTTTAGCCTAAGGGTTGCCATGCCTCAGGTGAGAGATTGAGAAGGATCATCCTTCACAGTAACCTCAGTCAATACAGGAACTGAATCTGCACTGTTGATGTCAACCTACATTGCAAGCCAGCTATCCAGCCAACTGAGCCAAGCCAACACATGACTGATTCATCTGAGTCTTGTCCTAAGGTCACTTGCTTTGGATCGTAGCCATGGGCAACATTATCCCTACATCCTGTTTGTCCAGCTGTGTCAGAATTGTGTGTTAAAATGATAACCGCTTTCATTCTACTAGACCCAAGTGAATGCAACCTTATCAATGCAAAATCTCCTCATACAACAAACATGCTATCCCCGGAATAAGTCTGTTAAATCTTTGCTGAGTTCCCTCTATGGCAAGTATATCCATTCTTAGGTGGGGCACTGTAAAACCGCAGCATGATATCCTTGTTCCTGTACTCATATCCATTTGGAATGAATGCCAACATACCACATACCTTGATTCCTGATGAAGGGCTTTTGCCCGAAACGTCAATTTTCCTGCTCCTTGGATGCTGCCTGACCTGCTGTGCTTTTCCAGCACCACTACGATCTAAACTCTGGTTTCCAGCATCTGCAGTCCTCACATTTGCCTACCATATACCTTCCTAGCCCACTTGCTGCACATGCATGCTTACATTTAGTGATCGGTGTATAACACACCAGGTCCCTTCAAACATTAATGTTTCCTAATCTATAACCACTTAAATAACCTGCCTTTTGTTTTTCCTGTAGAAGTGGATACCTTAACACTTATTCACATTATACTACATCAACCATACATTTGCTGACTCATTCAACTTGTCCAAAATACTTTGAAGCCTCTTTATTTCTTCCCTGCCACTGACAATTCTTCCAAGTTTTGTATTGTCAGTTAACTAGGAAATATTACATTTGATTTCCTCATCCAATTCATTGACATATATTATGAATAAACCAAAAACTGATCATTCTGGTATTCCAGTAGTCACTACCTTCCATTCTGAAAAATACCCATTCCTATTCTCCATTTCCTATCTGCAAAGCAATTCTTAATCCATGCCTTCATATTATGTCCAAGTCCACGTGTTTTAATATTTCTTACTAACCTCTTATGTAGGACTTTATCAAAAGGTTTCTGAAAATCCAAATGCACCACATCAACTGGTTCTCCCTTGCCTATTCTACCAGTTACATCCTCAAAAATCTTAGTAGGATTGTCAAACATGATTTACCTTTCATAAATCCATGTTGACTATGTTTACTCCTATTGATATTTTCTGACTGTCCTGATATTGCATCCTTTAGAATTGACTCTAGCATTTTATCTATTACAGGTGTTAGACTACCTCTCGGGGTTTCTGAGGAAGGGTCACTTAATCCAAAATGTTAACTCTGATTTCTCTCCACAGATGCTGCTGAACCTGCTAACCTTTTCCAGCATTTCTTTTGTTTCTGATTGACAGCAACAACAGTTCTTTCGGTTTTTATTTGGTCTGTAATTTCATTCCACTTCCAATCTGCTGGGCTTAAGAAATGGCTGAAGGAACTAAATACTGCAAAGACTACAGGCTCTGACAAACTGCTTGAAGGGGTGATTAAGTCAGAAACTGTTGTATCATATATGATTTTATGATAGTCATTTGCATTGTCACAGCATCCACGGCTATGGGCCAAGAGCTGGAAAATTGATTTTCTACAGTCAAACTTGTTGACCAAAAGGATACAATGAGCCAAATGACTTCCTTCTGTGCTGTAAATGTCAATTAATCTATGAGCAACTTACCCAGGTTACTCTGGAAACAGCAAATCTTGTCTCCACTGAAAATGCTGCAGAAAACCATAAAAGTAGAGCCAGCTTCCAAGATCTCGCTTTTGGCTGAAATACAGTATGAACTCGCTAAGGTCAAATTTCAGCATTTCTAAATGACTTTTGTCTGAACGCAAATCTGGTTTTAAGATCTTATGGATTCAATGGCTGTCAGCATCTCAATTTTGTCAGTAAATTCTCTTCCGATCTTTATCCTTGTTGGAACTCTTGGCTCACTGTGGTGTCTTTTTTTGCCTTTTCATTTTTTTTCAAATCCCATATCCTCTCTGCTAAATTGTATGGTCTTGTCGGTCATGTGAATGTATATATTCAGACTTAAGGGAATACAGTTTAATTGTGTACATTTTCTTAGTTGTTAGCCATTTTTTCCATTTGTTATAGGAATAGGTTTGCTCATAATAAACAAGTTGCTTCTGTGTTACCAGGTGGATATCTTTTTGTTCTGAACAGTAATACAAAAGAAAGACCAAGTGAGCATTTCAGAGTTTAAATAAAACATACCAACTTTTTGTACAACTGCTGGAGTAGAATCATAGAGTCCCTGCAGTGAGGAAAGAGGCCATTTGGCCCACCGACACGCCGAAGAGCATCCCACCCAATCCCAGCCTCCCACCCTATCCCTGCATTTACAATGACTAACACAACTACGGGACAACTTAGCATAACCAATCCACCTAAACTGCATATCTTTGGAGTAGTAGTGCTTGATTGCAGCTCCCTTCTCCCATCAGAGTCATAATACACTTATCAAATCTACAAGAAAGGTTTGAACTTTCACTGTGTATTCTCACACGTACATTGCTTAAAGAGGGTCCTGGTCTTTGTTCCGGTTCACTAATGTCCTTTAGGGAATAAAACTGCCATCCTTACCTGGTCTGGCCTACATGTGACCCCAGAGTCACAGCAATGTGGTCGACTCTTCACCACCCTCTGGGCAATTACAGATAGGCAATAAATGCTGCCTAGCCAGTAATGCCCTCCTCATGTGAATGTATAAAGAAAATAAAAGGCAATAATAAAAATCACAATTTGTCTCTTGCCTTTAGTTAAAGGTTTGAGAATATTACAGGAGATGACAAATATTCAGAGAGAAAGGATGAGTTTTTCAAATAGAGCCCTGAAGGTGATACTTGGAGCAGAGTTCTACATTGAATAGACAACTTCCTAAGAAGGGGGTTGCAGGACAAATGGTAATGAAGAAGATCAAGCATAAAGTCTGAGGGCAGTGAATTGTTCTTGAAGTTACCTACTGAAGAAATGGTTGTGAATTTAGCTCTTTTCAGTGCTACAGTGGTCTATGGCCAGAACTGCATACCTTAACCGGTTGCAACTTCACATGGACCACTTCATCAGAAAGGTTTTTGTACACTATAATAACCCAATCCATCTGATAGATGGTCTGTATAGTCATAAAATTAGTCATCCACACCAAATGATAAGATCAAGATGGAGGATGTGAAAAAATTGTGGCTGTAACAGCTGCTCCTTTTTTGAGGTATTTCAGATGTTGGAGATGATTTTCTTGAATTCCAGCAGCAATAATTACTGTTTTATAAGCTGTTGCATTGTTTGGGAAGAAAATATCAAAACAACAGCACTTTAAAAAGGAGGAAGAGAACAAAGGTAAAGACCACGTGATCAAAAAACGAAACCTACACTGCTGTCTGACACAGCAGTGAGTCTGCACAGCTACTGCCTTTGCTGTTTGAGTTCAAGTATCTCTGGACATTGGAGTGTGTCTAAGAAAAAATAACAAACAACGAAATTCACAACTGATCTTCCAAGAAACTGTGAGAGAGAGGTCACAGCAAGACAGCAGCGAAGTGCATAGTTTTTAAGTGTAACCTTGCTGTAAATCTACAATAGTAAGGAGGGTGGGTTCTTTTTGATTATATATTTTATTCAAATCTGTCTTTTGACTAAATTTTAAAAACATAAAACATGGGTACTAGGTTAGCCGAGAGCAGTGCTTTTTAGAGCAGTAAGACAGTGCTATTTTCTGGTTCTATGGATTATTAAGGAGCAAAAATGGCTTTTAGTAGAAGGATGTGCTCTTTCTGTTGGATATGAGAGATAAGGGAGTGTTTCCAAGTTACTGATGATTATGTCTGCAGTAGGTGTGTTTGGTTGTGAATCCTATTGTATCGCATGGATAGGTTGGAGCAGCAGTTATAGGCAATGAAGAATTTAAACAGCTAGGAGATGTGATAGATGGCAGTTATAGAAAGGGAGAAAAACCACAGATACAATCAGGTAGATGGGTTACCTTCAGGAAAGTTAGGAGAGGGAGGTAGGTAATGCAGGTGTCTTCTGTGGCTATTCCCATCTCAAACAAGTATGCTGTTTTGGAAAATGTAGGGGGTGATGGCCTCTCGGGGGTATGTAGCACGAACAGCCAACTTTCTGGTATTGAGACAGACTCAAATGTAACAAGGGGTACATCAGGTTCCAAGCAATTGTTTGTGACAGGGGACTCTCTAGTCAGAGGCACAGATAGATGTTTCTGCGGCTGGCAGCAAGAAATCAGAATGGTATGTTGCCTTTCTTGTGCCAGGATCAAGGATATCTTGGAGAGAGTGCAGAATGCTCTCAAAGGGGAGAGTGACCAGCAGGAGGTCATTGTGCATATTGACATAGGAATTCTGAAGGGAGAATGTAGAAATTAGGCAGGTATTTAAAAAGGAAGTCCTCGAGGGTAGTAATATCTGGATTACTCCCAGGACTATGAGCTAGTGAGGGTAGGAATAGGAAGATAGAGCAGATGAATTTATGGCTGAGGAGCTGGTGCAGGGGAGAAGGATTCACATTGTTGGATTATTGGATTATTGGAATCTCTTCTGGAATAGAAGTGACCTGTAGAAGGACAAATTGCACCTGAATTGGAAGGGGACTAATATGCTGGCCGGGAGATTTGCTAGAATTAGCTGGGAGGATTGAAAGTATTAAAGTGGGGATGGTGGGACCCAGGAAGACAATGAGGAAAGATATCAGGTTGAGACTGGTGCAGTTGGGAAAAGGAGCAAGTCAAACAGTCAGAGCAGGTAGGAACATAGCAGGGAACAAGGTAGGATGGATAAATTAAACTGTATTTATTTCAGGGAAAGCAGACGAACTCAGGATATGGTTAGGAATATGCGACTGGGATATCATAGCAATTACAGAAACGTGGCTCAGGGATGGACAGGTCTGGCAGCTTAATGTTCCAGGATACAAATGCTACAGGAAGGATGAAAGGGGGACAAAAGGGTAACTGGGGAGAGAATAGGGCCCCTCAAAGATCAGCAAGGCAGTCTATGTGTGAAATCACAGGAGGTGCAGGAGATACTAAACAAATATTTTGCATCAATGTTTACTGTGGAGAAGGACATGGAAAATATAAAATGTGAGGAAATAGATGGTGACATCTTTAAAAATGTCCATATTACAGAGTTGCAGGTACTGGGTGTCTTAAAATGCACAAAGGTGGATAATTGCCCAGGACCTCATCAGGTGCACCCTAAAACTCTGTTAGAAGCTATGGAAGTGATTGCTGGGCCTCTTACTGAGATATTTGTATCATAGATAGCCACAGGTGAGGTGCCGGAAGACAGGAGGTTGACAAACGTGGTAACACTATTTAAGAAAGGTGGTAAAGAAAAGCCAGGGTACTGTAGAACTGGTGAGACTGACATCAATGGTGAGCAAGTTGTTGGAGGGAGTCCTAAGGAATAGGATTTACATGTATTTGGAAAGGAAAGGATTAATTTGGGATAGTCAACCTCGCTTTGTGCATGGGAATGTGATCTATATGGACTTCAGTAAGGCATTTGACAATGTTCCTCGTGGTAGACTGGTTAGCAAGGTTAGTTCACATGGAATACAGGGAGAACTAGCCATTTGGATATAGAACTGGCTCGAAGGTAGAAGACAGAGGGTGATGGTGGAGACCTGATTTTCAGACTGGAGGCCTGTGACCGGTGGAGTGCCACAAGGATCAGTGCTGGGTTCATTGCTTTTTGTCATTTTTATAAATGATTTGGATGTGAACATAGAAGGTATAGTTAGTACGTTTGCAGATGACACTGAAATTGGAGGTATAGTAGTCAGTGAAGAAGGTTACCTCAGAGTAAAATGGGAAGGCAAATCAGGGCAGGACTTATACACTTAATGGTAAGGTCCTGGGGCATATTGCTGAACAAAGATACCCCAGAGTGCAGATTCATAGCTCCTTGAAAGTGGAGTCACAGGTAGATAGGATAGCGAAGAAAGCGTTTTTATATTTTCCTTTATTGATCAGTGCAACATCCTATTGAAAGGATCTTGTGAAACTTGAAAGGGGTCAGAAAAGATTTACAAGGATGTTTGGAGGGCTTGAGCTAAAGGGAGAAGCTGAATAGGTTGGGGCTGTTTTCCCTGGAGTGTCGGAGCTGAGAGGTGACCTTACAAAGTTTTATAAAATCATAGATAGGGTGAATAGATAAGGCCATTTCCCTGGGGTGGGGACTAGAGGTCATAGGTTTATGGTGAGATGGGAATGATTTGAATGGGATCTAAGGGGCAACGTTTTTATGCAGAAGGTGGTGTGTGTATAGAATGAGGTGCCAGAGGATGTGGTGGAGGCTGGTATAATTACAACATTTAAGAGGCATCTGGATGGGTATATGAACAGGAAGAGTTTAGAGGGATAAGGATGAAGTGCTGGCAAATGGGACTAGATTAATTTAGGATAACTGGGTAGCATGGACAAGCTGGACTGAAGGGTCAGTTTCCATGTGGTACATCTCTATGACTCTATATTTGTTCAAGTTGATAATTAGGAAGACAGAGATTTGGATATCATATCACCTTTATAGTTCCTTCATGGAGGGCCCTTGTGGCACAGTGGTAGTGTACATCCCTCTGGGCTAAGGAGACCTGGATTCAAGTCCTACCTGTTTCAGAAGTGTGTAATAACATCTCCAGACACATCAATTTGAAAATAGATACAGTGCCTTTATTGTTAATGCTGTGGCAATTTTGCCCTCTAGTGGACATCTACATTTGTTTGTTTGCACCCCAGTATAGCAAAATAGAGTCATTGAGTCATAGAGATATCCAGCATGGAAACAGACCCTTTGGTCCAACCCGTCCATGCCGACCAGATATCCCAACCCAATCTAGTCCCACCTGCCAGCACCTGGCCCATATCCCTCCAAACACTTCCTATTCATATACTCATCCAGATGCCTCTTAAATGTTGCAATTGTACCAGCCTCCATCACTTCCTCTGGCAACTCATTCCATACGCATACCACACTGCATGAAAAGGTTGCTCCTTAGGTCTCTTTTATATCTTACCCCTCTTACCCTAAACCTATGTCCTCTAGTTTAGGATTCCCTCACCACAGGGAAAAGACTTTGACTATTTATCCTATTCATGCCCCTCATGATTTTATAAACC
Source organism: Chiloscyllium plagiosum (assembly GCF_004010195.1). Classification (NCBI taxonomy): domain Eukaryota; kingdom Metazoa; phylum Chordata; class Chondrichthyes; order Orectolobiformes; family Hemiscylliidae; genus Chiloscyllium; species Chiloscyllium plagiosum. The sequence goes on along the minus strand of NC_057714.1, from coordinate 84,865,334 downwards.
TCTATAAGGTCACACCTCAGCCGCCAACACTCCAGGGAAAACAGCCCTAGCCTATTCATCCTCTCTCTACAACTCAAATCCTCCAACTCTGGCAACATCCTTGTAAATCTTTTCTGAACCCTTTCAAGTTTCACAACATCTTTCCCGTAGGAAGGAGACCAGAATTGCACGCAATATTCTAACAGTGGCCTAACCAATGTCCTGTACAGCCACAACATGACCTGTCAACACAAGTACTCAATACTCTGATCAATAAAGGAAAGCATACCAAACGCCTTCTTCACTATTCTATCTACCTGCATAGAGTCATAGAGTCATAGAACTCCACATTCAAGGAGATATGAACCTGCACTCCAAGGTCTCTTTGTTCAGTAACACTCCCTAGGACCTTACCATTAAGTGTGTAAGTCATACTAAGATTTGCTTCCCCAAAATGCAGCACCTCACACTTAGCTAAATTAAACTCCATCTGCCAGTTCTCAGTCCATTGGCCCATCTGATCAAGATCCCATTGTAATCTAAGGTAACCTTCTTCGCAGACCACTACACCTCTAATTTTGGTGTCATCTGTAAACTTACTAACTATACCTCTTATGCTCACATCCAAATCATTGATATAAATGATGAAAAGTAGTGGGCCCAGCACTGATCCTTGTGGCACTCCACTGGTCACAGGCCTCCAGTCTGAAAATCAACCCACCACCACCCTCTGTCTTCTACTTTTGAGCCAGTTCTGTATCTAAATGGCTAGTTCTCCCTGTATTCCATGAGATCTAACCTTGCTAACAAGTCTCCCTTGGGGAACCTTATCGAACACCTTACTGAAGCCAATATACATTACATCTACCACTCTGCTGTCATTAACCTTCTTTGTTACTTCTTCAAAAACTCAATCAAGTTTGTGAGACATGATTTCTCACACTAAGTCATGTTGACTTATCCCTAATCAGTCCTTGCCTTCCCAAATACATGTACATCCTTTCCCTCAGGGTTCCCTCCAACAACTTGACCATGATCAACGTCAGGCTCACTGCTCTATAGTTCCCTGGCACCACTTTAAAATTAGATTAGATTAGATTACTTACAGTGTGGAAACAGGCCCTTCGGCCCAACAAGTCCACACCGACCCGCCGAAGCGTAACCCACCCATACCCCTACATTTACCCCTTTACCTAACACTACGGGCAATTTAGCATGGCCAATTCACCTGACTTGCACATCTTTGGAGTGTGGGAGGAAACCGGAGCACCCGGAGGAAACCCACGCAGACACGGGGAGAATGTGCAAACTCCACACAGTCAGTCGCCTGAGTCGGGAATTGAACCCGGGTCTCTGGCGCTGCGAGGCAGCAGTGCTAACCACTGTGCCACCGTGCCGCCCACATCCAGTCTTCTGGCACCTCACCTGTGACTATTGATGATACAAATATCTCTTTAAGAGGCCCAGCTATTACTTCCCTAGCTTCCCACAAAGTTCTAGGGTACATTTGACCAGATCCTGGGGATTTATCCACTTTTATGTGTTTCAAGTCATCCAGCACTTCCTCCTCTGTAATCTGGACATTTTGCAAGAAGTCACCATCTATTTCCCTATATTCTACATCTTCCATGTCCTTTTCCACAGTAAATACTGATACAAAATACTTGTTTAGTATCTCCCTCAGCTCCCACAACACACAAAGGCTGCCTTGCTGATCTTTGAGGGGCCGTATTCTCTCCTTAGTTACTCTTTTGTCCTTAATGTATTTATAAAAACCCTTTGGATTCTCCTTAATTCTATTTGCTAAAGCTATCTCATGTCCCCTTTTCACCTCCTGATTTCCTTCTTAAGTATAATCCTACTGCCTTTATACTCTTCTAAGGATTCACTCGATCTATCCTGACATATGCTTCCTTCTTATTCTTAACCAAACCCTCAATTTCTTTAATCATCCAGCATTCCCTATATCTACCAGCCTTTCCTTTCACCCTACCAGGAATATACTTTCTCTGGACTCTCGTTTTCTCATTTCTGAAGGCTTCCCATTTTCCAGCGTCCCTTTACCTGCGAACATCTGCCTCCAATCAGCTTTTGAAAGTTCTTGCCTAATACCATCAAAATTGGCCTTCCTCCAATTTAGAACTTCAACTTTTAGATCTGGTCTGTCCTTTTCCATCACTATTTTAAAACTAATAGAATTATGGTCGCTAGCCCCAAAGTGCTCCCCTATTGACACCTCAGTCACCATCCCTGCCTTATTTCCCAAGAGTCAGTCAAGTTTTGCACCTTCTCTCATAGGTACATCCATATATTGAATCAGAATATTTTCTTGTACACAGTTAACAAATTCCTCTCCATTTAAACCCTTAACACTATGGCAGTCCCAGTCTATGTTTGGAAAGTTCAAATCCCCTACCACAACCACTCTATTATTCTTACACATAACTGAGATCTCCTTATGAATTTGTTTCTCAGTTTCCCTTTGACTATTAGGGGGTCTATCATACAATTCTAATAACATGCTCATCTCTTTCTTATTTCCCAGTTCCACCCAAATAAGTCCCTAGATGAATTTCCGGGAATATCATCCCTCAATACAGCAGTAATGCTATCACTTATCAAAAACGGTACTCCCCCTCCTCTCTTGCCTCCCTTTCTATCCTCCCTGTAGCATTTGTATCCTGGAACATTAAGCTGCCAGTCCTGCCCATCCCTGAGCCATGTTTCTGTAATTGCTATGATATCCCATGTTCCTAACCATGCCCTGAGTTCATCTGCCTTCCCTGTTAGGCCCCTTGCATTGAAATAAATGCAGTTTAATTTATCAGTTCTGCCTTGTTCTATGCTTTGTCCCTGTCTGCCCTGACTGTTTGACTTTGTTCTCAACTGTACCAGTCTCAGATTGATCTCTTTCCTCAGTTATCCCCTTACGTCCCACCAAACCCCTACGTTACTAGTCTAAATCCTCCCAAGAAGCTCTAACAAATCTCCCAGCCAGTATATTAGTCCCCTTCCAATGTAGGTTCAATCCGTCCCTCTTGTACAGGTCATTTCTACCCCAAAAGAGCTTCCAATGATCCAAAAATGTGAAACCTTCTCCCATTGGTGTTCTTGGCTGTTTGACATTGCAACGGCCATGATTCACATATAAGTTTGTGACATAAATGATATAATATAATTATTAGAAACACAAACAACCCACTTAACTTCTCGAACTTGGTCCTGTATTCAATTAAAGCATTATTGATCCATATCTTATTTTTCACCTTTCCGTTATTCACTTACACAAGAAAAAAACTATTAACTTCAGATTTGAAATTTACAATTAATACTTTTTAACAGCCTTTTGAGCGTGAAAGTTTAGAATTCCATCACTCTTTGAGTCAGTAAGCCAACTACTGAAACATTTACTAGCATGCCACAGGAGATTAATTTTACCAATTTCCTGATGAAGGCCTTACGCCTGAAACATCGATTCTCCTGCTCCTCAGATGCTGCCTGACCTGCTGTGCTTTTCCAGCACCCCACTCTCGACTCTGATCTCCAGCATCTGCAGTCCTCACTTTCTCCCAGTTTTCTCCTTGTCTAACTTACCTCTCTCGATTGAACCTGTGCACTATCTCCCTGGATAATCCACCATGGCCCCTCACCAAATTTGTCTCTTCAGTGCCCATTCATCTGTAAACATGAGTCAGATCAGCTAAACACTTAAGATCTATGAGAATTTTTTCACTAAGACACCTTCACTGCTTTCCTCCATCAACAAGTTGTCTCTGCGGTGAGTGATTCCTCATTCCGGCCTCCATTTCAATTTATCATGCTTAGTCTGATTTCACTTCTCTCCGTATTTTTATCTCACCTCCAACTAAATTTCCAAATCAATACGTTATGACACACAAAATAACTAATTCCCATCCAGGGACTGAATCGATATTTTAGGTAGAAAGTGCATAAGGACAGAAATAATTGGAAGATACCATGTACATGTAATTCAATGCCTTTTATTTTTGTACTTCCCATAAATAAAAGGACGACGTTATGTCTGCATTTATAATGAAACATTTTTATGTAAATTTTTCACAATGAAACATCCTTTCAGTAACAGGACTGCAAAATTCAAGAGTTCTTAATCATTCTGGTTGAGGTTGGAACAATATTACCACATTTAAAAGACATTTGGATGGTTATATGAATAGAAAGGGCTTACAGGGATATGGGCCTAATGCTGGCAAATGGGACTAGATCAAATTAGATTATAGATTATAGAAGAATACAGCGCAGTACAGGCCCTTTGGCCCACGATGTTGCGCCGATCCAAGCCCACCTAACCTATACTAACCCACTATCCTCCATATACCTATCCAATGCCCGCTTAAATGCCCATAAAGAGGGAGAGTCCACCACTGCTACTGGCAGGGCATTCCATGAACTTACGACTCGCTGAGTGAAGAACCTACCCCTAACTTCAGTCCTATATCTACCACCCCTTAATTTAAAGCTTAATTAGAGTCTGGTCTGCATGGACGAGTTGGACCAAAGGGTCAGTTTCTATGCTGTTTGACTCTAGGACTTAATGACTGTATTGAGGATTGTGGAGATTTGGCAATGTTATGGGGAGATGAATGATAAAACATTTTGGTAAAGCATATCAAAATGGAATGGGGCCTTACTACTGTCAGTCCCTCTCAGATAAACATTTTTCTCATGTTCCAAACATGTCAAGCATCACCAGTTCACATTTCTGCCATGAGGTTAGATTTTCTGGGAGTCAGGTCTAATCAACAAAACAATCATGGACTGAGAATGTGCTGAACTCAGTGATTGTTCTGATTGACAGGTTAAATGCTAAAAATGCACTCTTTAATTAGTTTATTTTCTTCTCTATCAGCAATTGGAAGCCAATAAGAGTACCAATTTATATTTGTTAAAATACTTTTAACCCAAGAAAACATTTCACAGGAGCATTAAAAGTAAATAAGGAGATATTATGGCTTGTTTAAAGAAGCAGGTTTAAAGAAGGAAAGTGTGAGTAAGACTGAGAGATTTTAGGAGGAAATTTGAGCCTGGACAGCTGAAGATATGATCACCAGTGGTACAGTGGTTAAAATTAGTATGCATAAGCTACCAGAATTAGGGGAGCACAGGAGTATTTTTGAAAGAGATTACAAGATTAGGGAAGTGAGAGGACTTGAGAGATTTGAAAACCAGAATGAGAAAGGTGGTTGGCGAACTAGGAGATAGTGAGAACTGTAGATGCTAGAAAGTCAGAGTCGATAGTGTGCAGTTGGAAAAAGCACAGCAGGTCAAGCAGCATCACAGGAGCAGGGGACTTGATGTTTCAGGTTGAAGTCTTTCATCAGGACTGGGGAGGGGGAAGGAAATGAACTAGCCAATAACAACTTGTTCAAAAGTGTGGCACTGGAAAAATACAGCAGGTCAGGCAGCATCCGAGGAGCACGAGATTCGATGTTTCGGTCATATGCCCTTCATCAGGAATGTGGGCTGGAGTTGTGGGGGGGTGGTTTTGCAGCTGAGAGATAAATATAAGGGTAGAGGTGGGGATGGGAGGGGCAGCTGGGAAGATACAGGTTGGGAGTGACAGTGATAGGTCAGAAAGGAGGGTGGAGCAGATAGGTGGGGAGGAAGATGGACAGGTACGCCAACTTAAGAGGGCAGTGCTGAGTTGGAGGGTTGGAACTGGAATGGGGGAGAGGAGAAATTAGAAAATTAGGGAAGTCAATGTTGATGCTGTGTGGTTGTAGGGTCCCAAGGTGGAAGTTGATGCATTATTCTTCCAGTCATCGGGTGGCTTGGATTTGGCGGTGGAGGAGGACCAGGATTTGCATCTGGTAGAGCGTGAGGGGAAGTTGAAGTGGTCAGCCACAGGACAGTGGAGTTGTTCAGTGCGCGTGACCCAGAGATGTTCCCTGAAACGTTCTGCAAGTTGGCGTCCGGTCTGCCCAATGTAGTGGAGACCACATCGCAAGAAACGGACACAGTAGATAAAGTCTTTGGATGTGCAGGAAAATCTCTGCCAGAAATAAAAAGATCCTTTAGGACATTGGACAGGGGTGAAGGGGGAGGTGTGGGCGCAGGTTTTACAATTCTTGCGGCTGCAAGGGAAGATGCCTGGTGTGGAGTCTGGGATGGTGGGGTTGTGGACCTAACAAGGTGGTCACAAAGGGAATGGTCTCTGCGGACCACAGATAGGAGTATGGAGTGTGATGAAGCTGCTCCTTTTACAAGGTTAGCTTGTCCTTGGTTTTTTTCTTCAGGAGATCACAAGTACAAGTTCTGAACAGTTGAGTTTGGTTGGGTTTCAGGGCCAATTTGTTTACCGCTAACAGATACTGCCTCAGACAGAAGGCCTTCAAGCTAATAGAAACACTTGTATAATGAAAGGGGAGTGGCCAGTTCTCTCAGCTCAGATTTTCTCTGGTTTGGTTTCTTTTAGCAGTAGTTGTATGGAAACACTGCTGGAATTCAGAAAGAAGCACAGACTTGTTCTCTCTCTCTCTGACTCTTATCCTGTAAGAATTTGTGTTTGATTTTGCCTTTTGTGCCAAGGGATGTTTATGGGGATTATTGCAAGTATTTTGGTACAGCATCATTAAGTGGAGTGACCTGTTTGGTTTTCAGATAGGATACGTTATGCAGTATTCTGTCTTCTGTTGTTTGTATTTCTTTCAGTAATCTTGTATATAAATTCTGCTTTTTTAAAAATTAAGTGGTTTGACCAGCTAATTCTCTCCTGGAATACCCACTTTACACCTGCCTAAAAAATAGCAAAGTTAACATCTGGAAACCTTTTTGAAAGGTTTTGAGGGATCTGGCTTGGTCCACAACAGGTCAGAAATACACCTCTGGTAGTGGTGTCTGATTGTAGGTGGTGGAAATGGCAGAGGATAATGCACTACATCCGGAGATTAGTGGGGTGGAAGGTGAGTACCGGGGGAATTCTATCCTTATTGTGGTCGGAGGGGTGGGTTCAAGGTTGGAGGAGCAGGAAGTGGAGTAGATGCTGCAGAACATTGTTGATCACGTGAGAGGGGAAATTTTAACAACTTATTGCTATTTCCACTATGTTTCATGTGACAATAGCTGGTCATGCTATCTCTATTTTTCCACAAGGAATTAAATGTCAAGAAACATAAGTGGAATATAGCTATGCAAATTCATTATTTGCTTCAAGTAGATGTTTCAATGTTTCATTTTCTTGTTCTACTGAATGTGGTTTATTTTAATCTTAAACACTGGGCAGAAATAATGTGTATTCATATTGGACACTGGTTGTACACCAGTTATCTTCAGTGGATGATCTTAGAAAACAGTTGATATTACCTAACTGGACACAGAAATTGTTGTTAATTCGACTCAAATGCTGGCAAATAGGACTAGATTAACTTAGGATATCTGGTTGGCATGAACGAGATGGACCAAAGTGTCTGTTTGCATGCTATACATCTCTATGACTTGATATCCTTCTGTTTTGAGTGGCAAATCAGACACAAAATCAGGCAAAACCTAATATGTAAATAAGCTGTTTGAAGGTCTGTGAAAACAAAAGTCCCTAACATGATCTGGCCTATTTCTGTTGAACAGTTTAAGCCCTTTGGAAATAGCAAAGTACTTTCCACATCTAATCAGATTAGAAACATAATTTTTGACCCTTCAATTCTTGTTGCTGCAAATGTTGCATCTTAATAAATTCTACAGACTACATCGAATCATAAAATAAAAATGCACAGATCAAATGATCCATGATGCATTGGTATGTCCACACAAAATATTCTCCCAACCACCTTTATGTCATTCTTTCAGCAATACCCTCTATTTGTTTTGTCCTCGTGTAACAAATTTCTGACTCTGAAATGGGGAATGCTTCCTACTCAGCTGTTACAAGACTGTAGACAGGATATGTTGGTGTGGTGCAAAGAGAGTGAAAAGAGACTTTGTGTGGAACATAAACAGCAACTTTAATCTATTGGGTGAAATACTCATGTAAAGTAATCTTACATGTTTACATAAGTTAAAATCACACAACACCAGGTTATAATTCAACAGGTTTATTTGGAAGCACTAGCTTTCAGAGCACTGCTCCGTCATTAGGTGGTTGTGGAGAATAAGATGAAGGAGACTAATGAAGGAGTCACCTGATGGAGTGGCGCTCCAAAAGCTAGTACTTCCAAATAAACCTGTTGGACTATAACCTGGTGTTGTGTGATTTTTAACTTTATCCTCTCCAGTCCAACGAGTCCAACAGGTGGAACGAGTGGAGAGTGTCAAACTCCTGGGAGTGGTCATCCACAACAAGCTTGGACTCTTCATGTGGACGCACTGATTACAAAGGCCCATCAACAAGGCAGCTGAGGAAATTTGGCATGACGGTGAATATCCTTGCCAACTTTAATAGGTGCACCATTGAGAGCATTCTGTCTGGATATGTCACTACCAGGTGTGGCAACTGTACCATTCAAGATTGGAGATGGCGATAGAGAGTGGTGAACTTGGCCTGGACAATCACAAAGGCCAACCTCCCAACTATAGAATTCATCCACCAGGCCCGCTGTCAAGGAAAGGCTGCCAGCATTCTCAAAGATCCATCCCACTCAGGCAATGTTTTTCTACAACCTCTATCATCGGTGAGAAGGTACAGAAGCCTGAACACACGCATCAGCCAGTTTTGAAACAGTTCCTACCCTACTGTTAGAATACTGAATGGACTCACAAACTCTTAACATTCGCCTGTCCCTGTATTTTTGTTTTTGCCAATATTACTTATTATTTACTTATCTTTGCTATTTAACTATGTGATCTGCTTGTACTGCTCGCAATACAAAGCTTTTCACTCTGCCTCGGTACACGTGACAATAAGTTCAATTCAATTCAACACTGGCACATCTAAATCGTGCTTATATAATTAATTATCCAACTATGCTGGAGATTTTCACATTTCAACAGCGATAGATGAAAAACTCCGTCCCTGCATTGTTGTGAAATTAAAATATCCAGTTTGATGTTTATGCATTTCTGGACAGAGGGCTTCAAATATAAATATTCATGAAGATGTTAAAATACACAAAAGATAATTACACAACGTCTTTATTTTATTTACAGGAGAAAGAATAGTTTACTAGCTGAAGCTCATGATATTTCTTTTATTGTCCAAATTACACTTTTATTCAATGACAATGGGAAACAGCCGCTGAGTGATCAATGGGACTCCGGCATCAGATTAGACTGGAGTGGGGCGGACTCAAGAACCTCCCTCTGATTGGCTAATGTCTGTGGCAATCATTTTCCGTAACCCACGGTGACGTAACGGGGGCGGGTCATTGCCGCTAGGGGGCAGGGAAAGCGCTAATCGTGCCGTAAATTGTGAGGTTTTGTAAGTCAAGGGGAGGTGCCGTAAAGCAGTGTGGGTGGGTTTGACGTCGCGGGCTGTTTGAGCGCTATGGACGAGGACATACTGACTACCCTCAAGATCTTAATCATCGGCGAGAGCGGCGTCGGCAAGTCCAGGTGAGGCGGTGCCGAGTTCTTGCTGGTTCGACCGGGTGGTTCTCGGGCTCCGGTTTCTGGAACCGAGCTGTAGGCCTCGGCTTTCCTGACGCAGCAGATCAGCGTCCAGTTTTCGCCCGTTGATTTGTAAATGTCACTTCTGCAGGTGCTTCAGTTGAACAATAATATTTTATTTCTGCAGCCAGTGTACTATTTCTTCATATCTCCTAAACTCCAGACTTGACCTCAATTATCGAATCTTAAATTATCCCAGTCTTTGTTAAAATATTAATCCCTAACACAATACTGACAGTATCTATACTGACATATCTGTATACTTTATCCCCTTTACCCAAATCTACCCCAATCCGAATGTGATAGTGACAATCCCATATCTTCAAAGCCTTTTGGCTCATGTCTCTAAATCTGCCATCAAACATGCAACACGGCAAACCCGAGCACCTAATCTTAACCTGCTGAAACCCAAAATTCATATTATCAGTTTTATTCACTCCACACAATGTGAAGGAAAGCCTAAAGGCATTGGTGACTGCAAAGACTATGGACCCTGGCAATGGATCCAGATTGCTGGATCCATTTCCCAGGTTAAAAACAATAACTGCAGATGCTGGAAACCAGATTCCGGATCAGTGGTGCTGGAAGAGCACAGCAATTCAGGCAGCATACAACGAGCAGCGAAATTGACGTTTCGGGCAAAAGCCCTTCATCAGGAATAAAGGCAGAGAGCCTGAAGCGTGGAGAGATAAGCTAGAGGAGGGTGGGGGTGGGGAGAGAGTAGC
>NC_057714.1:84841829-84854597 GCF_004010195.1 Chiloscyllium plagiosum | reverse complement strand
GTACCCTCCTCTAGCTTATCTCTCCATGCTTCAGGCTCTCTGCCTTTATTCCTGATGAAGGGCTTTTGCCCGAAACGTCGATTTCGCTGCTCGTTGGATGCTGCCTGAATTGCTGTGCTCTTCGAGCACCACTGATCCAGAATCTGGTTTCCAGCCTATTCTGGTCTAACTGCAACAATGGCGTCTATCTGATAATGTGGAAAATTTCCTGTTTTGCCCAATACACACAAAATGGTAACTCCGATAGAGTCATAGAGTTAACCAGCATGAAAACAGACCCTTCAATCCAATTTATCTGTACTGACCAGGTATTCTAAACTGATCTATTCCCATTTGCCAGCATTTGGCCCATATCCCTCTGAACCCTTCCTATTCATTTACCCATCCAAGTGCCTTTTAAATGTTGTAATTGTATCTGTTTCCATCTCCACCTCTGGCAGCTCATGCTGTACACATACTACCCTCTGAAAAAGTTGCCCCTCTGGTCCCTTTTAAATCTTTGCTCTCTGATCTTAAATTGAAAAGTGTGATGCTGGAAAAGCGCAGCAGGCCAGGTGGTATCCGAGGAGCTGGAGAATCGACGTTTCGGGCATAAGCCCTTCTTCAGGATTCAACTCTGGTCTCCAGCATCTGCAGTCCTCACTTTATCCTCTCTGATCTTAAAGCTATGCCATCTAATTTTGGATTCCCCTATCTTGGGAAAAACACTTGGGCTATTCACCCTATCCATGCTTGTCATGATTTTATAAACCTCTATAAGGTCATCCCCTCAGTCTCTGATGCTTCATGTGAAAAAAGCCCCAACCTATTCAGCCTCTCCCTTTGGTTCAAATCTTCCAATTCTGCCAACATCCTTATCAATCTTTTCTGAGCCTTTTCAAATTTAACAACATCTTTCCTATAGCAGGGAGACCATAATTGAACACAGTATTGTAAAAGTACTGCCCGATAAATCCGCCATCTACTTTCCGAATAAAAACTTCATACAACTATCTCTCTGTGGAGCACTATAACAAAAGTAAAATGAGTAACAGAAGCTTATCAAAATTAGATTGATGTCGTCTCTGGGGCTGATGATGTACCCCAGGCCCTGTGGGGAACCACTGGCACTTAAAAACCTCCATTGTGCCAGTGGGCACTACTTGCTCCCCCTCAATAGGCACCTGAGCACTAATGCAATAATATTAGAAGGGGTCAGACAGTTGGATACAACGACTCATGCCATTGTTTGGACGTCTTGATGATCATTTTGGATTGGACCACGAGGAGGACCTCCAACCTGCCTGCACCTCTGTACAGCATGCCCAGAGATTAAGACCGAGGGCTGGAAGTGCAACCAAACGTTTAAGAGCAGCCCATTTACAAACCTAAACCTCAATTGAAGCATTCAACGTAAACATGGAATACTGTTTCCTCTAGGCCGCAAAAACATTGTATGGCTAGGCATCCAGTGAACTTTTTAAATTTCCTATAGCATATGCAACATTCTCCACCTTGGGATCCTGATGAAAAATGAAAAGACAGTCTTACAATGGGTGTTCCACTTGGGATCGCCACTGCTAGAAGGTAAAATGTTAAATCAAGGTTACCGAAGTGTCAGACAAAGGTGAGGAAGTGGAGTGTGTGCAGCAACAGTGCATTCAGGAATCTCATCCATGCCATTTGAAAGACATAAAGGAAATTCCTGAGACAGTTCAAATCGTGGGGCGTCACATACCAAGGAGGACTGGTATCTGGGACCAGAATCAGATTCCAGACAGATTACTGTCAGTTCATCTGGAAGCTCATGGCAGTGCCTGAGCCACTTCAACTCCCTGTACATTCTCGGTTGAGTAGTAGAGTTAGGAATCTCTGGATGGCTCAGGCAATGTGGTGGATGTTGACTGACATTCTCGCTGCCAATTACACTGGTAACATCCAGTCCACTGCTCTGCCTCCAACAAGTGCCTAGCATTCATAGCCTTCTCCTCTGCGAACCACCAACACTTTCTGATGGAGCAACCTGCACCTAAGCAGTGGCTTCCTTGTGACAGTTGCCATTCCCTTTAGGCGGTGACCATTTCCCATACCTTGATCAGGTCCAAATAGAAGGCAGGCAATTCCTGGAAGAAATTCTAAGGACTCATCCACTCCATAAACAGGAACTGCATGTCATAATCGAGCCAATGCACCTGATAGAAGAAATATCTTTTCAGTGCACACCACCTTGGAGGAAGATCAAGATAAAGATGTTGCTGGAAAAGCACAGCAGGTCAGGCAGCATCTGAGAAGCAGGAAAATTGACATTTTTGGGCAAAAGCCCTTCAGGAACAGAGGCAGGGTGCCTGCAGAGTAGAGAGTTAAAGGTGGGGGTGGGGAGAAAGTAGCATAAAGTACAGTTGGTGAGTGGGGGTGGGGTTGGAGGTGATAGGTCAGAGAGGAGGGTGGAGTGGATAGGTGGGAAGGAAGATAGGCAGGCTGGTAGGACAGGTCATGAGGGCGGTGTTGAAGAGCTTCAGGGCAGATGAGATGACCTGGGGGTTGCAGTGAGAGAGACTCACTGAGGTTCTTGTAGATTGAGGAGGAAAACTTTTCAAGACAGGCATCCTTGCAAGATGATTCGCAGTAGGGTTAAAATAACTAGGTAAAAACAAGGACTGCAGATGCTGGAAACCAGAGTCTAGATTAGAGTGGTGCTGGAAAAGCACAGCAGGTCAGGCAGTATGCGAGGACCAGGAAAATTGACGTTTCGGTCAAAAGCCCTTCATCGGCCCCATTCCCATTCACCCATTGTACTGTTTGCTACCCTCCCCCACCCTCCTCTCTGGCCTATCACCTCCATTCCCACCCCCACTCACCTATTGTACTCTATGCTACTTTCTCCCCACCCCCACCCCCCTGTCATTTATCTCTCCACTCTGCAGGCACCCTGCCTCTATTTCTGATGAAGGGCTTTTGCCCAAAACGTTGATTTTCCTGCTCCTCAGATGCTGCCTGACCTGTGCTGACACCAACCTGACACCAATATTTTAAACCTACTCCAAAGAAAACATGAGACTCGCTACCTCAGCAGCGATCTAGTGTTGCTTTTTGTCCCAGTCTGTATGTTGTGACAAACTTTAGGGGCGGGAACAAAATGACTGGCTGCTACCACTACTATGGTAGCAATCGTTTAGTTTACGACCAGCTCTCTACCTCTATAAGACAACACTTGGAACTATTCTGTTCAGCATTCTAAGTGATTGGTCACTTTGTTTTCCAACTCTTGCCAGTTTGGTGGCCTGAATTTCTCAGCTAATGATACAGCGCAGCAAGACTTGGAGATCTTGGCTTGGGCTGATAAATGGCAAGTATCATTGCCTCGCACTTGTATGAGATGAATGTAACCATTTTCCTTCGCACTTAGTGACATCACTAAATCCCCATTAACAATATCTTGGGACTTCCCAAAGGTCAGAAACTAAATTGGCCAGCTATATATGTGTTCAAGTCTTTATTTCTACATTGAACTGGAGGTAGGAGCTCCATGTTTTAACTGTCTACCATAGGTGCATCTAAGAATTTTGAAATAATTGCTTACGTAATTTAACCTTTGTCTTTTCAGGTATTCTAGTGTAATGTCAAATGCTTAAACTTTATTGATGGACAAAACATAAGCCATTGTTCTAATAATTCAATCTTATTTTTGGCCGGAATACATAAGATCTCTAATTCTGTACTGTGTGAATTAGAGCATGCCAGGTATTTCACATATGCTTTGAAAGAAAGAAACTAATTTTACTTATAGAACAGAAAATGCTGGGAAACTCAGCAGATCTGGAAACCTCTTCAAAGAAAAGTGGTGTTAACATTTCAAGTCCAATGTGACTCTTCTTCAGAATTGAAGAGGGAAATGGAAAAGTGATGTGTCTTGCTCTTTATCTCTACTTCTTTATCTCTCCTTTCTCTCTTCCTCTTTCGCTTTCCCTCTGGCCCTCGTGCTGCTGCTCAGGCCCTCTGTTGTTCGTGCTCTGTTCCTCTTATCAAATTCCTGGTTGCTTAAGAGGGCAGAATATATTCAATGCTGCAGCATCCACAACACTCTAGGGTAGAAAATTTCAAGGTTCACAGTCACTTGGGGGAACAAAATATCTCATCTCAGCCATAAATAGTTGGCCCATTATCCTGACTTGTGTTTTTCATTGTGGGGTCTAAGTCTACTCTGTGCTATCTGTCCCATCAGAATCTTGTGTATGTTTTGATGAGATCACCTATTGTTCTTTGAAACATGAGAGCGCAGGGTCAATTTGTTCAGTCTCACTTCTTCAGCTTCTTATGTCAGGATCCAATCTAGGCAATATTCAGTGTCCTGCCTCCAATGCAAATACTGCAATTTCTTTTATTAGCCAGCACCTATGGGCCAGTTGATCAAATATTCTGGACAATCAAGATGTCCACTTTAATCAATGTATTAGAAAAGTAATGCAGGGGGTGTGCACATCGCTGTTATACTTTATTTTAAGCGTAAATCGCTTAAATAATAATGCAACTTTGCCTCAAATAAAATTTACTGTCAGAGAGCCCTCTCACTCTCTCACTCAGCTGGCAAGGTGTAGTAGACAACAAAGAAGGTTACCTCAGAATACAGTGGGGTCTTGATCAGATGGGCCAATGGTACGAGGAACTGCAGATGGAATTTAGATGTGAGGTGCTGCATTTTTGAAAGGCAAATCAGGGCAGGACTTATGCACTTAATGGTAAGGTCCTGGGGAATGTTGCTGAGCAAAGAGACCTTGGAGTGCAGTTTCATCTTGCAGTTTTAGGTAGATAGGATAGTGAATAAGGCATTTGATATGCCTGCCTTTATTGGTCAGTGCATTGATGGTCAGAGTTGGGCGGTCGTGTTGAAGCTATACAGGACCACCATTGGAATACTGCATGCAATTCTGGTGTCACTACAGTGGGAAGGAAGTTGTGTAACTTGAAATGGTTCAGAAAAGATTTATGAGGATGTTGCCAGAGTTGGCAGGTTTGAGTTATAGGGAGAGGCTGAATAGGCTGAGGTTATTTTCCCTGGAGTGTTGGGGGCAAAGGAGTGACCTTGTAGAGGTTTATAAAATCATGACGGGCATGGATAGGATAAATAGACAAGGTCTTTTCCCTGGGGTGGGGGAGTCCAGAACTAGAGGGCATAGGTTTAAGGGTGAGAGGGGAAAGAGTTAAAAGGGATCTAAGGGGCACCATTTCCTGCAGAGGGTAATATGTGTATGGAATAAGATGCCAGAGGAAGTGATGGAGCCTGGTGCAGTTACAACATTTAAGAGGCATCTGGATGGGTATTTGAATAGGAAGGAAGGGTTTAGAGGATATGGGTCAAATCCTGGCAAATGGAACTAGATTAATTTAAGGTATTTGGTCGGCATGGATGAATTGGGCCAAAAGGTACGTTTCTGTGCTGTATATCTCTGATTCAATGACGACTCAAATATTTTGGTAGATTGCGTTATTTGAGGCGAAATGACTTGAAATATTGCATGTGGCCATTCAGTTGAGCATCAAATATATTCGCAGATAAAAATAAAAATCTACAATAATTAGACAATAATACAGTAAACTTTGCAACATTTGAGATACAATATTTGTTGGTTTATCGAGTGTACCTGTTCATGAGGTGATAATTAAAACAAAGTTTGCTTCATATTTTTAAAGTATAGAAATCAAAACTGCATCGTGCTCCAGGTTTGTTCTCACCAATAGTGGGCGGCACGGTGGCACAGTGGTTAGCACTGCTGCCTCACAGCGCCAGAGACCCGGGTTCAATTCCCGCCTCAGGCGACTGACTGTGTGGAGTTTGCACATTCTCCCCGTGTCTGCGTGGGTTTCCTCCGGGTGCTCCGGTTTCCTCCCACAGTCCAAAGATGTGCGGGTCAGGTGAATTGGCCATGCTAAATTGCCAGTAGTGTTAGGTAAGGGGTAGATGTAGGGGTATGGGTGGGTTGCGCTTCGGCGGGGCGGTGTGGACTTGTTGGGCCGAAGGGCCTGTTTCCACACTGTAAATAATCTAATCTAATCTAATCTAATTCTGATGCAATTGTAGCAGGATTTCTGAGTTCTGATGGTGACTGCAACCGATTCTGCTTTCTCTCCACCAGATGCTGCCAGATCTGCTGAGTTTCTCCAGCAATTCCTGTTTGTTTTGTCGTAGGACTTTATTTTTATATTGTATATCCCTTATAAAACATGCTTTAGAGTGCCATATCACTTTTTATTACAGTTGCAAAGATAGTGTTCCTGTTAAATCCCAGCAATCTTATTGAAGAAATTACATAAGTTACAAGAAAAAAGTCCACTTTTGATAGCTGCGTTTTTGAATCTTTTTTAAAATCTTGTGCTTCATTTGTTCTGTGACTGACAATTCATTTAATATTTTCAGTTTGCTACTACGGTTCACAGATGATACCTTTGACCCTGAACTTGCTGCAACAATTGGTAAGTTTTTCCCAAAGTAGATTAATGATGATAGACTGTTTTTGTGAACAAAATTAGTGAAATCACTTTGTATGAAGAATGTTTTTGAACTCTTGTAGAAAGCCATGCTGTTTAAAGAATTTGCTCAGATCATGAATAATTTCTTGGTGAAACCAGAGTGAATCTGTCTTATAATTAAGATGACTGCTGCAGGGAATATAGCAATTTTATCGTATAATTTTTAATTTCCCAGTGTTTCTGTTTCACACTGATCTAGCTGCAGTCAGTACTGAAGGAATGAAATAATTCTCCACCTTCAGCACACAGTGACTGTTCTTAAAAGGTTCTTAATAAAGCTCCAACTATATGCTAGACTGAAGAAAACATCTCCTACTGCATATATTTCCTGAACTTGCTTTTTTTAGGCTTTCACTGTGCCAATGAAAAATATTATTCAATTTATGATTAGTCTGGTCATGTGGATAACTGACCACTGAAAACTCTATTGATGGTTCAAACCTATTACGGTATCCTACAGCACAGAAGGCGGCCATTCAATATGTGTGCCTGTGCCAGTGAATGAGCTATTCTGTTTAGCTATTCTGTTTGAGCTTTTTTGCTTTTAACAAGAAAGATGCCAGTTTCTCCAGTCGTGTCAACCTGAAGGTCCTCTTCGCTGGTGCTTCTCTGAACCCTCTGTAAAGCCTTGACATCTTTCCGAAAGTATGCTATTCAGAGTAGCACATGAGACTGCAACTGAGGCTTAATGTATAAATATTTAACATTGGTTTGTTACTTTTTATTCTTTGCCTCAAAATTTATTTTTTATAAAGGTGAAAGAATGGCATATTAACTTGCTGAATAACTTAGTTCTGTAACTTCTGCAATACCAATCTTGGATTAAAATAGTCATCAATCTGCTGGGCTGAGCTTCACCCATCACACCTTCCAATTCATCCTGCATACTTCTCAAGTCCTAGCTATACGAATACCACATGACCAAATAATAAATCAACATGATAAAAAGGTACAAATCCAGAAGTTTCCAATCTATCATGGGAATGCTGTTGTAACAAGGATTACCTCATGGCAATTAGCATGAGTTATTAGTCCCTAGGAAAATTAATCTTTTTCTTTTAAAGAATCAGTCTCTCCTGTCTTTTAAAATCCTAGCCATCATTTAAAATTGCCTTCGTGCCCTTGCTTCAGAAAACCTCGGTAACTACATCTAAGGTTTGTTTCATTATTTAACACTGCTCTTTTTAATTATCATTATTGTACTATCTGACTACCTAGTTGCTTTTCCTGTACTCTAATTCTATTTTCAAATACCCTGCACCTTGCTACATCTCACCATCTTCAAAACCTACAATTTTGCATTGATCTCCCCTCCCTTGTCCTCCCAGTTCCTGCTTAGCATGCTTTTTCTTCCCTTTTTTTTGTAAATCACCTTTTGTGAATCACTCTTCAGTTCATGTTATTTACACGTAGAGTTACATTTACTCTGCTTAGCAAATGAGCTAAATGCCTTGAAACTAACAGTACAGCTCATACCAAGGCAGATAAGTGAAGCAATGAACCTTTAGATGCAGCAAATCTATTGCCAGCCCCATCTGGAACTTTGACCCTGACTGAAGGAATTAATTTCCCTCTGACTGTAGAAATAATAAGTGAAAACGTCTTCAGTCTCATCCCAGTTCTGAGGATAGTGTTTAAGGTTTACTTTAAATAACTTTGGCAGTAAAAGACAAACTGTCAACCTCATTTAGACGATTGCTGTTATGCTGAGCAAAACATTCATAGTAATCCAGTAGAGATGCTCTTCTAATTTGTGTTTAAAATGCGTTAAGTAGAATCAATTACTTTAGATTATCTAACCGAGGAATGTTTAATGTTGAAATGTCCCATGTTTCATTTCCAATTACTGGTTTCCCAGTTCACCTGAGCACAGCGATGCAGTGATCTTTATTAAATGTATTACATTTACTGAGCTCTGTTGAGAACAGTTCTCTATGTTAGCTGTAGGGCTGTAGAGGATCCATGTTAACCAGCATTTAAATTGTCCTAGTTTCCATTGTTGCATTTGGAGTTAACTACACTATTTAGGTCTGTAGTCACGAAGAGTAGTAGGTATCTTTCTCCTAATGAATCTGTTGTGAGCTGTTGTAGAACATAAAACATTACAGCACAGTCTAGGCCCTTCGGCTCTTGATGGTTTCAAAGCTTATTGTAACAATCTGAAGCCCATCAAACCTACACTATTTCATTTTCATCCGTATGTTTATCCAGTGAACATTTAAATGCCCTTAAAGTTGGTGGGTCTACCACTGTTATAGGCAGGGCATTCTGTGCCCCTATACTCTGAGTAAAGAAACTACTTCTGACATCTGTCCTATATCTGTCACCCCTCATTTTAAAGCTACATTCCCTCATGCTAGCCATCATCATCCGAGGAAAAAGGTTCTCACTGTCCACCCTATCTAATCCTCTGATTATCTTTTATGTGTCACCTCTCAACCTTCTTCTCTCTAACGAAAACTGCCTCAAGTACTTCAGCCTTTCCTCATAAGACCTTTCCTCCATACCAGGAGCGTTTCAGAGCGTTCCTACTTGCGGAGCGTTTCAGAGAACACCTCTGGGACACCCGGACCAACCAACCCAACCACCCTGTAGCTCAACATTTCAATTCCCCCTCCCACTTCACCAAGGATATGCAGGTCTTTGGACTCCTCCATCGTCAGACCACAGCGAAACGACGGTTGGAGGAAGAACGCCTCATCTTCCGGCTAGGAACCCTCCAACCACAAGGGATGAACTCGGATTTCACCAGTTTCCTCATTTCCCCTCCCCCCAGCCTGTCTCAGTCAAATCCATCAAATTCAGCACCGCCTTCCTAACCTGAGATCTTCTTCCCGACCTCTCCGCCCCCACCCCAATCTGTCCTATCACCCTCACCTTGACCTTTTTCCACCTATCACATTTCTGACGCCCCTCCCCCAAGTCCCTCCTCCCTACCTTTTATCTTAGCCTGCTGGACAAACTTTCCTCATTCCTGAAGAAGGGCTAATGCCCGAAACGTCGATTCTCCTGTTCCCTAGATGCTGCCTGACCTGCTGCGCTTCTCCAGCAACACATTTCCATCTCTGATCTCCAGCATCTGCAGACCTCATTTTCTCTTCAGAATCATAAGTATCAGGTTGCTGAATCTAACTAATAATTTAGTTATTTGAAGAATTTTTAAAAACTGGCTGTGTTAATGCAATACCTTTATGTATTGTCATTGTTCTCATCAGGTGCTTTGGGCTGGCAGTAAGTGTTACCAGCTTCACATGCTAAGCATAGAATATCATTTTATAAGTTCATGAAGATCATCCAATTGTGAATAGATAGCCTTGAAAGGGAAATAATTTATGAAGAGAAATTGGACAATTAATTTCTGGTGACTTTGGTTTTTCTTGAAAATTTTAAGAAAAATGTCATTGTTGTTTGGTTAAAATGGGATTTTAATTGGAATACATAATTTTGTTTTAATTCTTTCATGACATTTGGGCATTGTTGGCTAGTCCAGCATTTGTTATTTATTCTAAATGCTCAGCATACAGTTAAGAATTAACCACATTGCAATGGGACTGGAGTCATGCCTGGGCCAGACCAGGTAAGAATGGTAGGTTTCCCTCCCTCAAGGGACAAGTGTATCTTTGTAACAATTGATAGTGATGATTGCTATAAGACTGCATTTTATTGGATTCAAGTTTGCTATGGTAGGATTCGAACCCCTAACTTCAGAACATTAACCTGAAGGCCTGGATTACTAGTCCAGTGATATTACCACTACACCACCCCTCCCCTGACTACAGTGCCACTTTTGTTTGTAAGCTGTATTATTTTAGCTTGCGTTTCAGAAGTAAATAGTGTTTAAGGATAGGTGAACCGGTGAATAGAGAAAGTTTCACTTTGTCAGATGTACTTGTGCAGTTTCCTAATTATTTTCAGGCTTTCCTTGCATCCCAGCTTTGGGTTTACAAAGAATTACATAGAATGTACATCATGGAAACAGGCCACTTGGCTCAATTATTTTGTTCTGCATTTAAACCCGTGTGAATCTCCACCCATTCCCAGCCATCCAGGATATCTTACTATTCCCTTTTCTCCCATATTGTCATCTGTTTTCCTTTCTAAAGTATTTAAACTATTTGCGCCAAGAACTTGCTATGATGATAGGTTCCAAATTCTAGTCTTTCTTTCACAGAGTAAATGGATTGCTCCCTTTTTCCTTATTACATTTTATTAGCAATAATGTTGTATTTATGGCTCCTTTTTCAATAAGTGAAAGCATTATCTCCATATGCACCATATCCAAACCATTTATAACAATACTCACGTTTAAATCTCCTCTTCACAAAATGAAACAGTCCAACTTTCCGAAATAATCATAGTCTCTCAATTCTGGTACCAACTTTGTAAATCTTTTATACATTGACTCCTGTGCTTCTATTCCCTTTTTACAGTATAGAGTCCACATTATGCATTTTACTTGAAGTGCAGTCTGACCAGGGTCCTGTATAACTTTAATATGACATCACATATTTGCTTAGCAAATACCCCTAGTTCAAAGTTTGTGAGAAGATTTGTAGCTCGGGTGCTCGTTGTTGTGGTTCTGTTCGCCGAGCTGGGAATTTGTGTTACAGACGTTTCGTCCCCTGTCTAGGTGACATCCTCAGTGCTTGGGAGTCTCCTGTGGAGCGCTTCTGTGATCTTTCATCCGGCATTTGTAGTGGTTTGAATCTGCCGCTTCCGGTTGTCAGTTCCAGCTGTCCGCTGCAGTGGTCTGTATATTGGGTCCAGGTCGATGTGCTTATTGATTGAATTTGTGGATGAGTGCCATGCCTCAAGGAATTCCCTGGCTGTTCTCTGTTTGGCTTGTCCTATAATAGTAGTGTTGTCCCAGTTGAACTCATGTTGCTTGTCATCTGCGTGTGTGGCTACTAAGGATAGCTGGTCGTGTCGTTTCGTTGCTAGTTGGTGTTCATGGATGCGGATCGTTAGCTGTCTTCCTGTTTGTCCTATGTAATGTTTTGTGCAGTCCTTGGATGGGATTTTGTACACTACATTGGTTTTGCTCATGCTGGGTATAGGGTCCTTTGTTCTGGTGAGTTGTTGTCTGAGAGTGGCTGTTGGTTTGTGTGCTGTTTTGAGTCCTAGTGGTAGCAGTAGTCTGGCTGTCAGTTCGGAAATGCTCTTGATGTATGGTAGTGTGGCTAGTCCTTTAGGTTGCGGCATGTCCTCATTCCATTGCCTTTCCCTTAGGCATCTGTTGATGAAGTTGCACGGGTATCTGTTTTTGGCGAATACATTGTATAGGTGGTGTTCTTCCTCTTTTTGCAGTTCTGGTGTACTGCAGTGTGTTGTGGCCCTTTTGAATAGTGTCTTGATGCAACTTCTTTTGTGTGTGTTGGGGTGGTTGCTTTCGTAGTTTAGGACTTGGTCTGTGTGTGTGGCTTTCCTGTGTACCTTTGTGGTGAATTCTCCGTTAGGTGTTCTCTGTACCATCACGTCTAGGAATGGGAGTTGGTTGGCCTTTTCTTCCTCGCTAGTGAATCGGATTCCAGTGAGAGTGGCGTTGATGATCCGGTGTGTGTTCTCTATTTCTGTGCTTTTAATGATTACAAAGGTGTCATCCACATATCTGACCCAGAGTTTTGGTTGAATTTGCAGTAAGACTGTTTGTTCTAATCTTTGCATTACCGCTTCTGCTATGAGTCCAGAGATAGGTGAGCCCATGGGTGTGCCGTTGATTTGTTCATATACTTGGTTGTTGAATGTGAAGTGTGTTGTGAGGAACAGGTCCAGTAGTTTGAGTATGCCGTCTTTGTTGATAGGTTCAATGTCCTCTTGTCTGTCCTGTATGTCCAGCAGGTTGGCTATTGTTTCTCTGGCTAGGGTTTTGTCAATAGAGGTGAACAATGCCGTTACATCGAATGAGACCATGGTTTCTTCCTTGTCTATGTGTATATTTCTGATGATGTCCAAGAATTCCTGTGTTGATTGTATAGTGTCTAAATCTGCTGATCAGGTGTTTCAGTTTCTGCTGTAGTTCTTTAGCCAGTTTGTGTGATGGTGTCCCTGGTAGTGATACTATGGGTCTGAGTCGGATGTCTGGTTTGTGCACTTTAGGTAGTCCGTAAAATCTGTTGCTTTCAGGTTTCATTCTTTGTAGGTCAAACCTGGTTATCTGTCCGGTTTTTTTTGTAGGTTCCTTAGTGTGTTGTTTATCCTATTGGTGAGGTGTGGGGTGGGGTCAAACTCCCTCTTTTGGTAGGTGTTGGTATCTGCAAGTAGTTG
>NC_057714.1:84837760-84841751 GCF_004010195.1 Chiloscyllium plagiosum | reverse complement strand
GTGCATTCTAGTGCTGCTAGGAAGTCTGCTGTCTTGGCGTCCCTGTGGTTGTAGTTGAGTCCCTTGGCCAGTATTGTTCTTTCCATGTCTGTGGGAGAGGTTTCTAACCCAGGTGTGTGTGGTAGTGTCCTCTTTGTTGTGTGTTAGTTTGGCCATTTTTTTCTTTTAGTGCCGTTTTTTTGCGGTGTGGTCCTGTTCTGTCCTATGGTGACGGCCTGTTCTATCGTCCGGGTCCATTCCTGATTGGTGGTTTTTGAAATTAACGATTTTTGGCGCGCAATTTCTTGTCTGTATTTGTGAAGTCTGTTGTGAGCGTCTGTAATCATTACCTGGATCATCCTGAATCCGTTCTGTCTGGCTGTGTCCCTGGCTTGTGGGTTGTTGACTGGTGGTCTGTATCTGACACATGGTGGAAGGATTCGATTCTTTCGGCATTCATGCAGGAACCGGAGTTGTTCGTATGTGGCGCTTAGGCGGTTGGCACAGGATTCCCATTTCATGGCTTGTCTTAGCGTCTCTCGCCCGTAGGTGTTCAAAGTTTGTGAGAAGATTTGTAGCTCGGGTGCTCATTGTTGTGGTTCTGTTCGCCAAGCTGGGAATTTGTGTTTCGGGCGTTTCGTTCCCTGTCTAGGTGACATCCTCAGTGCTTGGGAGCCTCCTGTGAAGCGCTTCTGTGATCTTTCCTCTGGCAACTAGCCACGAAAAGGCATGACCAGCTATACTTAGTAGCCACACACGCAGATGACAAGCAACATGAGTTTGACTGGGGCAACACTACAATTATAGGACAAGCCAAACAGAGAACAGCCAGGGAATTCCTAGAGGCATGGCATTCATCCACAGATTCAATCACTAAGCACATCGACCTGGACCCAATACACCGGCCACTGCAGCGGACAGCTGGAACTGACAACCGGAAGCGGCAGATTCAAACCACTACAAATGGTGGAGGAGACATGACAGAAGCGCTTCACAGGAGACTCCCAAGCACTGAGGATGTCACCTAGACAGGGGACGAAACGTCTGCAACACAAATTCCCAGCTCGGCGAACAGAACCACAACAACATCCCTAGGTTGTCTAACATTTTGCATTACTTGAGTTGAATACCTATATCCCTACATCACTTTGCTGTTGTACCCCATTTGGTTTTTGAATTGTTAAATTGTGGGTAATGTTTCTATTATTCTTACCACAGCTCATTACTTATCTATGTTGAATTTGATTTGCCACTTAACCATGCAGTCAGCATGTTTCCCAATGCTATTTATACTCCTCAGTGCTATCATCTGCAAACTTTGGTGTCAACCTACTTGTTAATAATTCAAATTTATGCACGTAAATTATGAACGGTCATCCCTATTTGTTTGTTTGTTCTATTAATTCATGGGATGTCCTATTTTGAGTCCTTGTCTGAAAGCATTAGCCTAGCTGATTACTAATCCAGGAACATCACGATGTCACACTGCTCCCCCCCAAAAAAAACTATGTTGAACTTTATTTTTTTAAAAAACTTTGGAAATTGAGCTAATCCAGAATGTGAGTCAGTAGCAATTGAGATGATCATTAGGCATAATTTCCAAATCTGAATGTATCTGCTGCAAATCAGATTATTGTTGCACAGATAATTCTCACATTTGCTCTTGACAATTGATTGCACTGTTTTATGTGGAAGAAGTGTGAGGTCTAGATCATGGTGCCCTGATGTGGGCATGCATGTCTTCAGTATTGGGTTATCAACTATGCAATCAAAAATAACTACTAGGCCTTGGCTGCTTCTAATTTTGCACCCTTTTATTTCACTTATCACCTGCTTAGACTCGCCATAATCTTCTCAAAGGGACTTACCGACAGTGATATTGCCAGTGAGTCCACATTCGTGAACAAATTAAGAAAATAGTTATTCAATGTTTTTATTCCTTCATCCTTCATGGAGATATTTCTTTTTCTTCCATTATTATTACCCTTTTTTTCTTTCTATTTTTGCTAGGGTTGGAGGATTAGATCTGTAGGGAAAGGCTGAATCGATTGGGGCTGGAGCATTGGAGGCTGAAAGATAACCGTAAAGGTTTATAAAATCATAAGGGGCATGTATAGGATAAATAGACAAAGCCTTTTGTCTCGGTTGGGGGAGTCCAGAACTAGAGGGTATAGGTCTAGATTGAGAGGGGAAAGATTTAAAAGGAGCCTAAGAGGCAACCTTTTCACACAAAGGGTGGTGCATGTATGGAATTAGTTGCTAGAGGAAGTCGTGGAGACTGGTAGAATTATAACATTTAAAAGGCATCTGGATGGCTATATGAATAGGAAGGGTTTAGAGGGATATGAGCCAAGGGCTGGCAAATGGGGCTAGATTAAGTTAGGATATTTAGTCGGATGGACAAATTGGACCGAAGGGTCTGTTTCCATGCTGTACATCTCTAAGATCATTTGTTAATTTATCAGTCTTCATATACCTTCTCAATCTTTAAAATTCATTTGTTTATTCCTCCTTAAAACTTTGCTTGATTTTCTCATTGTCAATGTGTTTTCGTAAGGAACCCCAGATTTTTCAAGGCACATTTACTGCTGGTGGAAATACATGGGGATTGTCATTTGTTTACATATTCATTCATGCAATGTGGCACTTTGTGCAGGCCAGCATTTATTACCCGTTCATAATTGCTTGAAGGGCATTTAAGAAACGGTCCCATTGTCGTGCGGTCTGCAGTCACATCTGGATTTCTTTCCTTAACAATCATTAGTAAGCCAGATGGATTTTTATACCACAAATTTTCCATAATTTGACACTCAGTTTTAATTTTTTCCATCTCAAAACTTAAAATGTAATTTTTGCCTGTACTACTAGTACCTTTCTAACATCCAAATCTGCACCTTGATTCTGTGATAATGAGATGATCTAAGAGCAATAGATGCTGCAATCCATGTTCGTTTACATCTGAAAAATCTGTTTTCAATAAATCAGATGCAAAATTGTCCTCAACCTGAAAAAACTCCTTTCCAAAGTCTGAGACCTGACTCTTCTCTCCTCTATACAACTGGATCCTCGAATTCCTGACCTGTAGACCACAATCAGCAAGGATAGGCGACAACACCTCCTCCATGATAATCCTCATTATCGGTGCCCTTCAAGGCTGCATATTCAGTCACTTACTTTGTTTGTTATACACTCATGATCATGGCCAAATTCTGCTCTAACTTCATTTACGTGTTTGCTGATAACACCACTGTACTGGATTGTATCTTAAACAATGACGATACAGAGTGCAGGAAAGAGAGAGAAAGCTTGGTAACATGGTGTAAAGACAAGGATCTGTCCCTCAGTGTCAGCAAAACAAAGGAACTGGTCATCGACTTCAGGAAGCAGAGTGGAAGACATGATCTTGTCTGTATCAATGGCGCTGAGATGGTGATGGTTGAGAGCTTCAAGTTCCTGGGAATAAAATATCATCAACAATCTATCCTGGTCCATCCATGTTGACCCTACAGTCAAGAAGACACACCAACAGCTCTACTTCTTCAAAGGCCAAAAAGATTTGACACTTGCCAATTTTTATAGGTACGCCATAGAAATCATCCTATCCAGGTACCTCACTGCTTGGTATGGTACCTACTCTTCACAAGACCACAAGAAGTTACAGTAATGTGAAAGCAGCCCACTCAATCACACAAACCAGCTACTAACTCCATCTATACTTCTCACTGCCTCAGGAAAGCTGCCAACTTGATCGAAGACCCTTCCCAACCCAGTTACACTCTGTTGTTGTGGTTCTGTTCGCCGAGCTGGGAATTTGTGTTGCAGACGTTTCGTCCCCTGTCAAGGTGACATCCTCGGTGCTTGGGAGCCTCCTGTGAAGTGCTTCTGTCATGTTTCCTCCGGCATTTATAGTGATTTGTATCTGCCGCTTCCGGTTGTCAGTTCCAGCTGTCCGCTGCAGTGGCCGGTGTATTGGGTCCAGGTCGATGTGCTTATTGATTGAATCTGTGGATGA
>NC_057714.1:84791473-84837535 GCF_004010195.1 Chiloscyllium plagiosum | reverse complement strand
GGCATCTGTTGATGAAATTGCACGGGTATCTGTTTTTGGCGAATACATTGTATAGGTGTTCTTCTTCATCTTTTTGCAGTTCTGGTGTACTGCAGTGTGTTGTGGCCCTTTTGAATAGTGTCTTGATGCAACAACTTTTGTGTGTGTTGGGGTGGTTGCTTTCGTAGTTTCGGACTTGGTCTGTGTGTGTGGCTTTCCTGTATATCTTTGTGGTGAATTCTCCGTTAGGTGTTCTCTGTACCATCACTCTAGAAATCCTTAGTAGCCACACACGCAGATGACAAGCAACATGAGTTTGACTGGGACAACACTACTATTATAGGACAAGCCAAACAGAGAAAAACCAGGGAATTCCGAGAGGCATGGCATTCATCCACAGATTCAATCAATAATCACATCGACCAGGATCCAATATACCAGCCACTGCAGCGGACAGCTGGAACTGACAACCGGAAGCAGCAGATACAAATCACTATAAATGCCGGAGGAAACATGACAGAAGCGCTTCACAGGAGGCTCCCAAGCACTGAGGATGTTACCTAGACAGGGGATGAAACGTCTGCAACACAAATTCCCAGCTCGGTGAACACAACCACAACAACGAGCACCCGAGCTACAGATCTTCTCACAGACTTTGACCAGTTACACTCTGTTTCACCCTCTTCCATTGGGCAGAAGATGCAGAAGTTTGAAAGCATGTACTAACAGATTCAAGAACAGCTTCTTCTGTGCTGTTGTCAGAATTTTAAATGGACCTCTCATTTTTAGAGTTCACCTTTCTCTGCACCTTCTTTGTAGCTCCAATGCTATATTTTAGATTCTATTCTATTACCCTGTTATACTTATGCAAGGTATGATTTGCCTGGATAGCATGCAAAACAGCAATTTTCACTGTATCTTGGTACATGTGAATAATAAATCAAATCAAAAAATATAAGCTGCAGATGCTTATTTTGGATTTTAAAATATGCACGAATTAAACTTCAGAGCCTGTTAGAGAGAAAATATTAATGAATTATTGTGGAAGTGATAATTACATTAATTCACAAAGAAAAGATTTTCTCAGCATCTT
Organism: Chiloscyllium plagiosum; assembly: GCF_004010195.1. Classification (NCBI taxonomy): domain Eukaryota; kingdom Metazoa; phylum Chordata; class Chondrichthyes; order Orectolobiformes; family Hemiscylliidae; genus Chiloscyllium; species Chiloscyllium plagiosum. The sequence continues at coordinate 84,836,463 of NC_057714.1, read as the reverse complement.
GTTCCTCAGTATTGAGAAAACTGAAGCCATTGTGTTTGACTGCGGGATAAAAACTCCTTTTCCAACCACAAACCTTGCTCCTTTCTCGACCTGTTTCCATCTTTTTAACATCACTTAATTCTATTCTTCTTCCTATTGCAAAAGCTCTAATCTATACCGTTTATTGCTTGTGCACCTATAGGATATAGGCAGCAGCACTAAAACAAACTGCTACCAAGATCAATTTGTCCATTATCTCTATGCTTGTGATCCTCTGTTGACTCCCGGCTAAAAAAACAAACCCCAGTTTTAAAATTCTACTTTTGCACCTATTTCATACATTTGTATATATGATAGTGGGATTGATCATTATTCAGATTAAATACAAAATAATGTAATTATTTCAGAATTAAGATTAATAGTTTATGCATGTGTTTTTATGCAGGTGTTGACTTCAAAGTAAAAACAATTGCAGTTGATGGAAATAAAGCAAAACTTGCAATATGGGTGAGTCAAAACAAATTCAAAAGAGTGTTCTTTAGATTGCACTGTATTTGACAACAGATTAACCCTGTTTAAAGTTCTGAAGGAGGAATCTCTGGTCTGGGTAAAATTATACCATAAAATTGTATAGACTTGTCCATAAAGGCAGCAACATCATCGCCAATTAATTTTCAGTGCCAGTAGTGCTGTCCTCTAATTCCTGGTTTCAGTCCATTTATTAGTGCAGTGAATGTGTTCTGGTGACTTTATTTTTTTCCAGGCTGCTTGACCCTTTTAACAGCTCAATCATGTAATATTTGTAATCTGTTTATCACAGTCCTGTTTTGTTATTTCTCTTCACATGATTCAAGGCAGTGCTTTGAAATATTGCTTGCCACTGTATCTGTTTCAAAAAGCAATGCCAGCTGTCGAGCTTACCCTGTTGCTTTCTGATTGGACTTTAAGCATTGTTTAGGGTTAACATGGTGTCAAATTTATGTATTCAGTGACTAATTGCAGCAACATTATCACAACAAAGTGCTAGAGAAACCTATGTCTGGCAGCATCTTTGGAGAGAGAAATCGAGTTAATATTTCCGAGAGTAAGGACTCTTTCCACAATGGTTCGGTCTATCAGATTCTATTAAACTGGTAATGTTAATACTGTGTCTTGCTTCACAGATGTTGCCTGATCTGCTCAGTTTCTCGTGCACTTTGTTTTTATTTCCGATTGCCAACATTCACAGTATTTTGTTTTAATTACCATAATAGTGAATGTATTGCCGTAAAACTAAGGCAACATGAGAAACTACAAGTAAAAAGATCTAATACCTTTTTTTTTAATCAAGCAGGATAGTTTGAGTATAGCCATACAATTTGTTATGTCCTTAAGTCACTTGGCATCTCATGATGATTCTGAGCCAAAGACAGTGTTGAATGGGTTAAAAACATAGGCATTTCAAATATCGAAATGTGAAAGGCATCCAGCATTCCAGATCTAAGTATGATGTCAACTCTAGAACTCATCAGTCCATTGTAAGTCCTTTTAATTTGAAAAGAAAGCACAAACTTCAAGCTCACCTATAGATAAAAGTGTAACTCTGCCAAGATTGGCAAAGGAGAGAGAAATTTCAGAAAGCATTAGCTGAAAAATCCATTTCAAGTCAGCCTTGGATTCAGAAGTTGAGTCCATACCTCTTCATAATGATGTCTGTGCAATGGCAAGGGATGTTTTAGTATAAAGAAATGATGCTGACTTGTTCAAAGCTCACGAAGCTGAAATAGTTCTCATGATGAAAGTAAACCTTCCATGAAACTCTCCAAAAGTGATCCTTAGCTAGATTTTGCAGCATTCAGCCCTTTGTTCTCTCAGCTGTGGTCTGCTTGATAGTACTTTCCCTATAGATCAGAAGTATGCCATAAGGATCAGTGCTGGGTCCATTGCTTTTCATGGTATACTCTCTTCTTCAGAAATGCCTGATGAAGGGCTTATGCTGGCGACATCGATTCTCCTGCTCCGATACTGCCTGACCTGCTATGCATTTCCAACACCACACTCTTGACTCTGATCTCCAGCATCTGCAGTCCTCACTTTTCTCCCACTGCTTTTCATTTATACAAATGATTTGGTTGTGAACATAGGAGGTATAGTTACAAAGTTTGCCGATGACTCCAAAATTGGAAGTGTAGTGGACAGCGAAGAAGGCTACCTTAGAGTACAATGGGGTCTTGATCAGATTGGCCAATGGGCTGAAGAGTGGGAGATGGAGTTTAATTTGGATAAATGTGAGTTGCTGCAGGACTTATACACTCAATTGGAAGGTCCTGAGGAGTGTTGCTGAACAAAGAGAGTGCAGGTTCATAGTTTCTTGTAAGTAGAATCTTGGGTAGGTATAATAATGAAGGTGTTTGGTATGCGAGCTTTTATTGATCAATGTATTGAGTATAGAAGTTGGATCATGTTGCAGCTGAACAGGACATTGATTAGGCTACTTTTGTAATACTGCTTGTAGTTCTGGTCTCCCTGCTGTAGGAAGAAATTTGTGAAACTCAAAGGTTTTGAAAAGATGTAGAAGGTTGTTACCAGGATTGGAGGGTTTTAGCTATATGGAGAAACTGAATAGGCCGGACTATTTTTCTGGAGCATCTGGGGCTGAGGGGTGACCTTATAGAGGGATATGGTAGGGTGAATAACACCTGGGGTGGGAGTGTCCAAAACTAGAGGGCATAGGTTTAAGGTGAGAAGAGAAAGATTTAAAAGAGACCTAAGGGGTAACTTTTTTATGCAGAGGGTGGTGCATGTATGGAATAAGCTGCCAGAGGAAATGGTGGAGACTGGTACAATAACATGTAAAAGGCATCTGGATGGATACATTAATAGGAAGGGTTTGGAGGCATATGGGCCAAGAGCTGGCAAATGGGACTAGACTAATTTAGGACATCTGGTTATCATGGACATGTTGGAATGAAGGGTCCGTTTATGTGCTTTGCAACTTTATGACTCTAAGAACTGCCAAATGGAGGTGCACGGTGCTAGAGAGAGGAAACCAAAGTATTGTCAGTGGGGAACAGAAATGCAGTTCTGCACCCAGACTTTAATGCAAAACTCATAGTGTAGTAATGCAGCACGGCACAGGTATTATGCTCAACTGAAATGGAGAAATAGTGGTGACGTCAATGGACGAATAATCCAGAGGCCAGTACTCTGGGAGATGCCTTCACACTCGTTGAACTTAATTTAAGTTAATAACTCTGGAATTGATATCTAGGGTCAGTGATCATGGCAAGGCAGTTATCATTTGTTCTGAAACCTCTTTTTAGGGAAGGAAACCTGCCGTTCTTACCTGGACCATCCTTCATGTGATTCTAGACCCAAAGCAATGTGGTTGACTCTTGACTGCGCTCTGAAATGGGCTAACAAGTTCAAAAGCTGTATTTTCTTGAGAATGGAAATGAAAGAATGGAGAATAAAATACATTGTTGGAGATGCTATCCTCCATATCATAATTTTAAATCGAGCCCATTCGATTCTCCGCTTGATGTAAGAGGTAATATCACACTGTTTCAAGGAGAGCAGGGGAGATATTCCAGTGCCCTGGTCAATATTTAACCTTGAATCATCATAAAAGCAGATGATCTGATCATTAATACATTACTCCTTGTAGGAGTTTGCTGTGTACAAACTGACTGTCTTGTTTTGTGCATTGCTATAGTAATGATACACTTGGAAGTAATTTATTGGCTATAAAACCATTGTGACTTTCTGTCATTGTGAAACATGGAATGTAAAAGCAAGTCTTTTTTTTTAGATTTTGGTTAACTTTTGAAGTTATTGATCTCCTCTATTCAGTTCTACCTGATCTGTCTGCGTTGAAGACTACCATCCTAAAACTTTCCCCAATAATCTGAGTGCTTCCTTCCTTTAATCTGGTTGTTCTTGTATTAATTATTGAGATGCATTTGTAATCTGGAGGTCACTAATTTTGAGATCATGTTTTTTAGTCTATAACCTAGTCTATAGACTTCTTTTAGTCTGTGGCTCAGTGGTCAGCACTGCTGCCTCACAGCACCAGGGACCTGGTTCCCACCTTGGGTGTCTCTGTGTGGAGTTTGTATAATATCTCAATGTCTGTGTGGATTTCCTCCAGGTGCTCCAGTGTCTTCCCATAATCCAAAAATGTGTAGATCAGGTGAATTGGCCATTCTAAATAGCTCACAGTGTTAGGTGCATTAGTCAGGGGTAGGGTAGAGGAATGGGTCTGGGTGGGTTACTCTTTGGAGAGTATGTGTGGATTTGTTGGTCTGTCTCCATACTTTTGGGAATCTTATCTAATCTAACCTAATTCTGGAGCTGCTTTTTTAGGAGCAGAATTGTGTTCCACATGATTGACTTGGCATCAGGGATGGTGGTGTATGCTGAGAGCTACCTCCCTGTCTTTGCTACTTCTACCATGACCCTCACCTCTCACTTCCTTGATCCGAGGGCTTTGTTGAATGTAGTCATTGGCGCCAGCTATTGAAGCCATGGATTAAAGGTTGGTTACATGGAGTCCAGACATATATTTTTATAGTACAGAATATTATTTCAACTTGCACACCACAAAATTTCATCAACATTCATTACTTGTTCACCCTGTCAACATCCAGTGCAATTCTCACCTGCCTATCACTTAATTAACACATGACAATTATATGTCCCTGAGTTTCATCTGGTTTCTGACATCCCTGCCAGATCCTAGTAAATGATTAGTCCAGCCACAGCCTTCCCAATGATGCCGCTAAATACCAAAGAGCTGCCAGCCTCAAATGCCTGGCAGTTGACGGGTGGCAGTTCTGCCTTGAGTTTTTTGTCCCACAAAAGACTTGCTGTTAACCTGTTGAGAGCCTGATTGGCAAAGGTTAGGGTGGGCTTTTCTAAAAAGAGATGATGAGGGTCTAGCTGGCTTCCAAGATCACTTTTACCACTATAAGATTCTTCCACTATTGACTAGCCAGAAATAACTTCCAGATAAGAATGCACTACATAAGCATTGTTGCACTCCATATCTTACATGCCACAATTATGTGGATTTTTGTGGTCAGTTGTCAAGCAAGGATTCTGCTCGTTGATCACAAGCAAAATTGAAGACACAAATCCAGCAGTTTCGGTGATGGCAATTTTCCCATTCCTTATAATAGTTTGAATCTGATACCAAATCAAGGGGATGTCTTAGTGTGCAGTAGCATTGATGTCAGCAGGCAGGGATAAGCAACTAATTAAACCTGAAATACTCTCAAACCAAGGTACAAAGTTAGAAATACTTAAAATCCTTAATTTTTGAAATATCATTAAGGTAGCAAAATAAATGTGAGCTGTATTAAGATAGAGCTAAAACAGAAATAAAGACTTGTTTTTAAAACATCAATTTTTTAAAATCATGATTGATATTTCCACAAATATGAAATTGGGTTTTCACAGTCAGTAAGGCACTTGATAATAATTCAGGTAAGTATGTCATTTAAAAAATCAAAATACAGTTCATTCAACAAATTGTAACATTTTCCATGATTTTCAGAACTAGACTAGCAATGTTAGAATTAACATTCTTGTCAATCCATGTTTGTAAGGTAATTAGCAGTCTCTGATAGTTTGCATGTCACGCCGCATGGGAGAATATAGACTTAGTGACACTTGAAGGTTCTGTTCATGTCAGCGGAATAATGGAATAGACCTTAGTTGTTCACTAACTCAGTTATGATTTCACTGTGTTAATGTTCTTGAGTAATTGTTTATTGTTGATAAACTCAAGGAACTTGATTTTTTTTAGTGAGCTTTTTTGCTTCTGATTGTTATCTCTGATCCTTCCAATGCTTCGTTTTTACTCTGTATCTGTCATTGTCATTGTCTTTTACAATTCATTTTTAATTCTTAGCACTAAATAATAAATAAGTAGAATTAATAATTAGAAATAAACTTAGGGTTACCTATATGAAAATGAAATTTAGTAGTATTTGAGAAGGGGCAATTCTGACTGACCAACCTCCATGATTTTGATGGATGCTACCAATGCTACTCCAGCTAATGTCAAATAATACTACTGCTGCTATTTTGGATCACTATTTGCAAGTACCTCAGCCAGTTCAGGAGCAAATACTTACCATAAACTATGGGGAATATTTCTGGATCGGGGCTTGCCCTGTCTGCTTTAAGTCTTTGGACTTTGTCCAGTGAAAAAATCAACAAGCATCAATCAACATTTTTTTCAAATTACTTAAGAATAATAATTTATGACTATTGTAGCACCTGATATAGATTAACTGAGATCAAAATTGAATTACTAAAATTCCAGAGAGATTGCCTTGGATTCAGAAATAGATTGATCTTCCTAACAGTGCATCAGGGAAGTAGCCCAACTTAGATTTTTGTACACTGTGTATATGCCAGAAAGTATTTTGCCTTGTCTATGTATTTGTAACAATCAATATTGTGAACTGAATGAATACCCTGTATGATCAGGAGAGCATCCACTTCATTTGAGCCTGTAATTCAGTAATATGAACTCTTGATGACTGCAGCTGTTTTAGTCCTTTCCTCCAGAAATTTTCAGGAGGCCAAGGCTTTCAATTTCTTTCTGGAGATGTAATATTGCCTCTAATAACTACCTTGGCTGCTTCTCACAAGAGAATTGGCAGAAGTCCCTTCTTGTGGTTATTCTCCAAGAACATGGCAATTTGATTTGTAACGTGAAACAAGAATCTGGTCATCCAACAGGGAGCTGTTGAAGCATGACTTAAGTTCTCTGGCAGAACACCTATGGAAAGGGTAAAGGGCACAGTGTTCTAATCATACTATTGACCCAGTTTCACATCTTGGATTATGACAAACTGGGGAGTGTGGATGGACTGAGAGTGGGGAATTGTTGGTTCAGAAACATGAGTAAGAATTGAGTCAAAAATCAAGGTTGTCAGATTGTGCAGAGAGATTTTGATCTCAGTTAAGTCTTGTAAATACAAGACTTGCATCTGTTTTAAAGGTCGTGTCCGTTTTGCAAATAATACATTGTTTAGTAAATGATCTATTGCAGGATTGAGAATGCAGTTAAAATATCTTGTAGGTCTAGGGTTTAATGCCAGAAAAGAAAATATCTCTGCTAAAAGTTTAACGTTTGAACATAACTGCTAGCAGTTTGATTGATTGTTTAGTTTTTCTTATAGACTTAGCTTTATTCAGACAGTTCCCTCCCAGAGGCTTACTTATCATAAGCCATGGAGAAATGTTCTGAATTAGGAACAGTAACCCAGCATATATTTAGAATTGATAAGTAATTGATGTCGGCAAAATTTAAAATAATACATTAGAAACTAAAGTTAGCAGCACACGCACTTTGCGTGCGTGTTCAGTTTGAATTTTTTTTGGTGCATTTAAAATTATGATTTGAGTCTTGGCAATCTGTGGAGAATTGAAAGTGAAGTTTGACCACTAATAACGATGTCAACAACTGCAAGCAACTTTTCACATTACATACAGACAGTGCAAGTTCTAAGCTTGTTTGCAAAAACAGCCTAAATTCCTGGCTCCATGGATCTGTAGTAGACATTGGTTCACCTCTTCCAACTTGTTCACTATCTTTAAACTTGCTAGAAAATTGTGGCATAAATTCATCACTGTCGGATCAGGCAGTACAGCACTTTAAATATGGTGTTCATTGTTAATTTCACAGTTGAAGTGAATTCTGGGTCTTTGCTTTTAACACTTGAATAGATTTGTCTAAATCTATTTTGATGTTTCTTTAACAAAAAAATCTTTCAATTTAATTGACCACCAGAAGATAGAGTGCCTCGGTTTGACCTGTCATTGCCGTTTCTCTCTCTAAATATTTTATCTGTAAAACACAGGAAAATTATTATCCCTAAGTTTCATTTTGGATATGACTCTGGCTAAATGTGTAGCAAAATGCATGATTGGTTTTTCTGGTTTTCTGCCAATTGTTTTGTTCCCCATTTCTCTAAAATTATGTACTATTATAATTCCACTGACAATAGCATTTCACCCTTAAACCATAATCAACTTACTTCAGTCATGAGCCTTGCATACTAAACTGTAAAGAATTTTAATGCTCAGTGTGGTCTGTTGTGAAGCTTGGAATCATTTTCATATGCAAATACAAAGTTCTAAGCTTAATTGACTGAAACAGCACACTTATATAATTGGTGACATTTCAGTCTTATTAGGCACAAATTGTGACTGTTTATTAACTTGAACTTTTGCCGATACCTTTTATTAAGTTCAATAAGTCAATACAAAATGGTTTGTATTCAGCAGTAAATATTCACATTTGTAAGAACTGTATGCCATGACTGTAAAACAAAAAAGTGATTGATCCTTATGCTGCAACATGTATTTTTGAAATATCATCAACTGGAAACCTTTTGCTAACATCAATGATTGCTCATCTGACTATTGAAATTAAAATATTTAACTTCACATGAATAGTCCAAATGAAAATTTGGACTCTTTAATAACATTACAAGAATTGCATCAGTTTTAGTGGTAAATAATGGCCCCCAGAAACTAGTTAGTTCATTGTTTCAGATTTGTGAATTATTTCTGTGGCTTCTTAGTGCACCATATGAAATATATTCTTACAATATCTGGAGGCTAAAGAATGATTCTGTTCACCATATTGTCTGATACAAAAATGATGAAATAAAAAAGCCTTACAAATGGAAATGATTTTCATAGCTTAGTGGGAAATGTAATGTGTCCTGATTTGAGTTTAAGAATTTAGAGTGAAAGTTATTTATATACATATGCACATGCTTGTGTGGAGATGTATATGTCTGCATATGTATGTGATATTTAACAGCAAAGCAAATGTGTAATATCAGGCAGGATATTGAACTTCGTAAGAATAGGATAAAGACATTTCTCTGCAATGATATTCAATCTATGTTTGACTGCGTAATTAGAATTTGCCTTTAATTTATAATTGTCCTGTACTAAAATAATTGTCTCAAAGTTACTTTGTTAGTTTTTGACTTTGCTCTTGAGATCAGTATATTTTGAATCTTCATAATATTTTTCATGTCCAGCCTGGTGGTTTTGTTTGTGGCTTTAACATTTAAATCATGTTTCTGTCTGTAGTGATCTCACGTGCAGTCTAAACTTGATGTTTTATGGACTGATGCAATACTTGCCTTTTCTCCTGTTAGTTTAATTGGGAAGTTAGAGTCTATTATAGACAATGTAACGGCAAAGCATTTGGAAATCCATGGCTTTTGCCCGAAACGTCAATTTTACTGCTCCTCGGATGTTGCCTAAGCTGCTGTGCTCGTCCAGCACCACTAATCCAGAATTTGGAAATCCATATTATAATCAATTAGAGCTTCACGAAGAAGAAATGCTTAACTAATTTATTGAAATGTTTTGAGGTGCCACCAAGCAAGATAAAAGTGAATCATTAAGCTGCAATATATTGAGATTTCCAAAAATCATTTTGATAAGGTTGTGTATGTAAGCCTGCTTAATAAGTTAAGAACCTACAGGGTTTGGGGGTAGCATATTAGCCTGAGTAGAAGATTAGCTAACTATTAGAAAATGGAGTTATGATAAAAGGGACCTTTGCACAATGGCAACTTATAACTAGTAGAGTACCAAGTGGATCAGTGCTGGGACCACAGTTATTTACAATATATTATGTGATCCTCAGCTTCTTATCACTGAACAAATCAGATCCCAGAATGCAATATGGCTTGATAAATCTTTTGTTAATTTGCTGGTTTTAGTGAGGTCTTTCACCAACACACAAGTCTGTGTAATGCTGCAAGTTAGTTTCAACAAAAAACAAATTTATTATGCAAAAGTATAATAAACTGTTCACACGTAATTCTCTTATGATTTTGAAACACATGGTAAAATACAATCCTGTTAATCTCAAAAGCACTGCACACCAGAGAAAATTCCCATGTCTTCCTTATTTATAGGGCTTAACTGTGGCTTCAATTCCCTGTCTTGAGAAACTGATGGCCTTTCCTTGGAGCCTTGGTGTTTAGACTTTCTCCGCTTCAAATAACTCCTCTGTGGTTGTAACTAAACATGTCTGGTCTGGAACTAACTAGCTAAACTGCTCACACTAAGGTAACATATTTCTTAATAGCTCTAAACCATCTCCTTTGGTAAGGAACAACTGAAAAACACATCCAATTTCAGCCAATATTTCTGCAAAACTATTAAACTGAAACACACAAGAATTTTTCTAAGCTATGGGTATTTCCCCAATTCCAAAATAATTCCATAATCCGGACTTGTCCGACCTGCCTAGCTCCTTTTCCACCTATCCACTCCACCCTCTCCTCCCTGACCTATCGCCCTTCATCTCCTCCCCCACTGGTCTGTTGTGCTCTGTGCTGCTCTCTCCCCACCCCCACCCTCCAGCTTATCTCTCCACGCTTCAGGCTCGCTGCCTTTATTCCTGATGAAGGGCTTTTGCCCGAAACGTCGATTTTGAAGCTCCTCGGATGCTGCCTGAACTGCTGTGCTCTTCCAGCACCACTGATCCAGAAATCTGGTTTCCAGCGTCTGCAGTCATTGTTTTTACCTATTTGAATGCATCATCTACTGCACTATTCACTTTGCTTGCTTGTCAACTATCTCCATGTAATCAAATTCCCATTGACCTCCACCAGCTTCCAATAGTTATAGAGATGTATAGCTTGCAAACAGACCCTTCGGTCCAATTGGTCCATCCCGACCAGATATCCTAACCTAATCTAGTCCCATTTGCCAGCACTTGGCCCGTATCCCTCTGAATTCGTCCTATTCATATACCAATCCAGATGCCATTTAAATGCTGTAATTGTACCAGCCTCCTCCATTTCCTCTGGCAGCTCATTCCATACACTCACTACCCTTTGCATGGAAAAGTTGTCCCTTAGGTTCCTTTTATATCTTTCCCCTCTCACCATGAACCTACGCACTCCAGTTCTGGATTCCCCCACCCCAGGGAAAAGACCTTGTCTATTTAACCTATCCATGCCTCTCATGATTTTATAAACCTCTATAATGTCACCCCTCAGCCTCCAATGCTCCAGGCAAAACAGCCCTAGCCTATTTAACCTCTCCCTTTAGCTCAAATCCTCCAACCGTGGCAACATTGTTGTAGATATTTTCTGAACTCTTTCAAGTTTCACAACATACTTCCAATTGGAATGCAACACTCCAAAAGTAGCATAATCTCAGTGTAAGGTCAAACCATTTAGATTAGAGTGGTGCTGGAAAAGCGGAGCAGGAAAATCGACGTTTTGGGCAAAAGCCCTTCATCAGCCATTCCTGAAGGGCTTTTGCCCGAAACATCGATTTTCCTGCTCCTCAGATGCTGCCTGACCTGCTGTGCTTTTCCAGTAGCACTCTAATCTAAACTCTAGTTTCCAGCATCTGCAGTCCTCACTTTTGCCTGGTCGAACCATTTAACACATTGATATGGAGGACTTCCTTTTTAGAGGGTAATGAGTCTGTGGAATTCCTTACTGTAAAGGGTTGTAGAAGCCGGCTGATTGAGAATATTCAGGGTTGATATTCCTTTTTAATCGACAAGGGAATGAATGGTTATGGGAAAAGAAAGGAAAGTGAAATTGGGGTTATCATGTCAGCCATGATTTCATTAAAAAGTGAACAGACTAGATGGTATGAATACCTTAATTCTGTTCCTATGCCATGTGTCTTTTTGACAATTGCATGGATGAAAACATCTTGTTATGGCTAAGGAGCCTGTGTTCTGAATGAAAGTTTAATTGGTTTTGTGCTCCATCTTGGTATTCCAGTTTATGGTACCAGCCTTTTACATAACTCTTGCGAGGTAGCATCAACCAGGTGGAAAGATTAGCAACCAGGTGCAAGGTAGAAATGCAGAATGTGTTGTATGAATAATCATTGACCAGCTACTGTTTGTAAAATAGCACAGTTCTGGTCTGTATTTCTCTAAACTTCATTTTGAAGAAATGTACAGGCAGCGCTGGCAAATTTTCTTACAGTCTCAAATAGCAGTGTGACAATTGCTAATCTGATTTTAGTTTTCAAGTGAGGGATAAATGTTAATCAGGAGACTGGGAAAGCTCACTTGCAACAGTAGTATAATGGAGTCTTTTGTGTGTATCTGAGAGGATAGACCAGGCTTATGATTAACATTTCATTCAAATTGTACGGCATATTTAGTTCTACAGAAGGACGTCAGACTAGTTTATACAAGCGTCGTTTTGTGTTTAGAAACACAGGAAGCATAAATTTAAAAAGACCTTTGTGCCATGGTTTTATGTGGTTCTATTGTTCCTTTGTAGAAAGCTAATTTTAAAAAAAAGTATTTGATATAGAATAAAGAGGAAGAAATGCATTTGTGAATCAAGTTTTTTGTTTTTCATACAGCCAATGAGGATAAGGGATAACTTATGATATTTGCGACATCAGTGGTTCTGATTTAGATTTGACATCATCCATCACAAAAGGGTGAAGCAGAATGAAATAAATAGCACTTGTTCACCAATGTTTTATTTGGGTTTCACAATATGAGACGAATTCCAGAAATGAAGCAAGACACTTTGCATCAAGGCACTTAATGAAATGTGCTATTGAGAGGAATTCTTAAACAGAAGATGATGTAAATTAAGGAAAGACTGTGAAGTGGCTGGAGTCATACCTGGGACATACGGAGGATGGTTGTGGAGTAGCCAATAGTTTGTGTCTGGACATCCCTGCAGGGTTTCGCAAAGCAATGTCATCAGTGATCTTCTGTCCATCATAAGGTCAGAAATGGAGCTGTTGACTGATGATCACATTTCACCCTCATTTTCAATTAAATGGGTAATGAAGCACTGTATGCCCACAGTCTGCAAGGTTTGGGCAGTGTCAAGCTGGGTTGAAAAGTGAAAAGTAGCATTTTATGCTGCCAGATTATGACCATTTCCAGCAAGAGAGATCTTGAACACTTCCGTTGATGTGAGTGACACTTGCAAACTGACCCACCTTCAACATACTGGTGAGTTACTATGATCCTGTTGAATTTCAGGTCAGATAGCACGCACTGTATAGGTGCTACATTTGTGTCAGGAACTGGATATTTTGCAGTGAGTGACTCACCATCTGACGCCAACCAGCCCAAAACAAACTGTCTCCATCTACAAGGCAGAAATCAGAACTGTGACCATGCATTCTCTACTTGTGTAGGTACAAGTGTAGTTTCAACCACATTCAAAGAATTCACCATCCAGGACACAACAGGTGTCTTGATCGGCGACTGGTCCATTAATTTAACTAACCACACCAGTTGTCTTGGTCACTGCATATATTTGCAGGATGCAGTGGTGGGGGACAGGATGCATGAGAAAACAGTCACCTCCAAGTTACATACTTTCTTGCTTTGGGCACGTACTGTTTTTTAGTGCTGACTCAAAATCTTAGAAATTCTTATATATCATAGAACATAGAAAAGTACAGCACAGAACAGGCCCTTTGGCCCACCATGTTGTGCCGAGGATTATTCCTAATCTAATATAAAATAACTTAACCCACGCATCACTCCATTCATTGCTGTCCATGTGTGCTTCCACCACCACTGGCAACACGTTCCATGCATTCACAACTTTCTGCGTAAAGAACCTACCTCTGACATCTCCTTTTATACCTTCCCCCTAATATCTTTAAACTATGGCTTCTTGTACCAGTCAATCCTGCCCTGAGGAAAAGTTTCTGGCTATTGACTCTATCTATTCCCCTCACTACCTTGTACACCTCGATCAAGTCTCCTCTCTTCCTCTTTCTCTCCAGAGAGAAAAGTCCAAGCTTATTCAACCTTTCTTCATAAGGCAAGCCTTCCAGTCCAGGCAGCATCCTGGTAAGCCTTCTTTGCACCCTTTCCAAAGCCTCCTTATCTTTCCTATAATAGGGCAACCAGAACTGGACACAATATTCGAAGTGTGGTCTCACCAGGGACTTGTAGATCTGCAGCAAAACCTTGTGGCTCTTAAACTCGATCCCCCTGTTAATGAAAGCCAAAACACATTATGCTTTCTTAACAACCCTATCCACTTGGGTGGCAACTTTGAGGGATCTATGTACTTGCACACCCAGATCCCTCTGTTCCTCCACACTGCCTAGACTCCTGTCTTTAATCCTATATATTCAGCATTCGAGTTCGACCTTCTAAAATCCATCACTTCGCGTTTATCCAGGTCAAACTCCATCTGCCATTTCTCAGCCCAGCTCTGCATCCTGTCTATGTCACACTGCAGCAGCCCTCGATACTATCAATGACACCTCCAACCTTTGTGTCATTTGCAAATTTACTCACCCACTCCTCAACCTCCTCATCCATTTATAAAAACTACAAAGAGCAGAGGCCCAAGAACAGAGCCCTGCGGTACCCCACTCAACACTCTCCTCCAGGCAGAATACTTTCCATCTACAACCGCTATCTGCCTTCTGTCAGCCAGCCAATTCTGAATCCAGATAGCCAAATCTCCCTGTATCCCATACTTCCTGACTTTATGAATGAGCCTGCCTTGGGGAACCCTATCAAATGCCTTGCTGAAGCCCAGAATGCACCACATCCATTGCTTGGATAGGTTTGGACCTGTCTTGACACCTCCTCGAAGAACTCCATAAGATTTGTGAGGCATGACCTGCCCCTCACAAAGCCATGCTGACTGCCTTTAATCACACTATGCTTTGCCAAATAGTCATATGGGAGTACCCTAACCAATACTGTCTGTAGTGTTTCAAAAGTAAAGCTCACTAACACCTGATTGTTGTTTTGATGAAGCCTACATGCCAATAATTTTTTTTAGGAAGAGAAATATAAACAGTGTGAGAAGCAAGTACAAGAATAGGTTTAGATGAGGTGGGCACAAACTTGTTAAGCCTTGTGTTGTGCAGTACTAAAGCTAAACACCAAATTTGATCCTTAAACACTTGTTGTCTGACTGCACGGTCTCCTGGAGCAGATCTGGCTACAGGTACATTGGAGAGTACTAAAACCAAATTAGCAGTCGGTGGTGGCTTATCATTGCAACAAAGTTTGCAATAATTTATATCCGATTTCGTTGGAATGATTAGGAAGTTAATTGTTGAAAGTTTGGCCATCTCAACTTCCGGATATCACTGCAGGGGTTCCTCGAAGCTGTGTCCTAAGCCCTGCTATCGTCAGCTGTTTCATCTATAACCTGCCCTGCATTATAACATCAAAAGTGGAGATGGTTGCTGATTGCGCAATGTTTAACACCATTCACATTTCCTCAGAATGAAGCAGTAGGTGTCCAAATGGTGTAAGATCTGAACAATATCTAGGCTTGGGCTGTCAAACAGCAACATTTGCAACATGCACAAGTGCTGGGTAATGGCCATTTCCAACATCTGAGTATTGCAATTGCTCTTTGACATTCATTGGCATTGCCATCACTAAATCCTCCACTGTTTATATCCTCGGGTTTACCTTTGACCAGAAACTGCACTGAAATAGCTATGCAAATGCTACAGAGGTCAGATATGATGAACAGCTACGTTTTTGATGTGTTTTCACATGAGCAAAATTTAGTGTTATTATAAAGATGTTATGGTGAAAGGGCAATTGTTGAAGAGTGTAAATGTGGGAATATGCAAAGTTAATTCAGTCTCGAGTGGCTAAATGTTCATTTTGGCCTGTCGTTAGCAATGCTTTAGTTACCTCAAACTTCTTTCTCTGCCCTTTTTAAAACATTTACTGAGCTGGGTCTCCTGACATTAGTAGATCCAACTAATATCTACTGATTAGCAATTGTACCTGTTAATTTGTGCCATATGAGTAGTGTCTGAATGAGGAAAATTTAATGCAAACTCAATATTTAATTCCCAGTGCCAGGATGCTTACTGATTAGGATCTAGTACATTTCAGATGCTGATTTGCCAAACCATCATTAGAGATCCTGATGCCACCAGGGCATTCAACTGAGTACAAAATCTAAAATGAATGGTCTGCAATTATGTAGTAAAGCTAATTTATTTTGAATCACCTAAATAAATTACCAGAATGATTTGTTTCAGATAGAAGCTTACTAAAGACAATATCTAAAAATGCAAAAGTAAAATTCTGTGGAATCTAGAAATAAAAGCAAAATGTACTGTTTAATAATCAGCAGGGTGGGTATCATCTGTGGAGAGTGTGTTAAGATTTGAGATTACCATTAATTAGAAAGTACAAAAGTTCACGACGGCAATTGAAGCAGTTACCTTGTCACAGTCCACTCTTGCTAAGTCTTTGTTTAACAGAATTCTGTTAACTTGAGCTGTGTTGTTCATTAACATTATACATTTGGATAGGTTTGAAAGCCATCAAATAAATCACAAAATTCATAGAGTAAGTGATAACCTTTCACAGCCCTGGAGTTAACATGTGATTAAATTGGGTTTTGTTCGCCCTTCTGCTTGAACAAGTGTTCATGTCTTCTGCTATGAATATTGCTAAATCTAGGTAGAGTTTCAGATTTCAACTCTAATTTTGAGGAATGGTTAAAATCAAGGGCATATGTACTAGCTTAGCTGTAATGATTTCCTTGCTACTAAGAATGTCTTATTGTTTATAAATCTTTTCACCCTCTGGAACCAGTTATGTTACATATGGATCACTATCAGAACTGTCTTGCTCTCAAAAGTGAAGGAGTTCAGAAAAACCTGTCCCACCCATTCTTTTTGTTTAATTGCTTCTGTATCCTTCAAGTAAAATTCTTGGATTGGCTCAACTTCACATTTAATTCTTGACAATTTAGACAAACTTTTGGATCATTCGCTATGTAATTAATCTCCTTACCATTCCATGAGGTCACTTTTAAAAAATCTGTCGTCTTACCAATGTAGCTCGTTTTATAAGATCATCTGGCATCACCATCTGGCATGTTTAAAATTATGCTACTGGCTGCTTGGGTGCGTTCAATCTTCAGAAATAGTTTAAGAATTCTTGACTTTTATAAAGGTTGTATCTTAAAAAAAAACCCATAGACTTTGGCTGTTGCTGTCTTTAGCCATAGGGGGGCGCTTACAGCCAAATTATGGGTTTGTTACTCTGACATTTAGTGAGCTGAAATCCTCATGCTGTCATTGTTAAGACAAGTGGAATCTGCTGGGCTTTAGAATGTTGAATTTAGCAATAAGTGAAAAACCCTTTACAGTTGGTGAAGCATATACCATTAGTTTAGCATTGGCACGCTTACATACTTAATCTAATTCTACTTGCCAGAATTTTCCACACAATATTTGTTATTCTTCTCCATGTTAATCCATGCCACTAAATGGAGAAGCTTCTCATTTGTGCTGTCTGTCTGTTACCTTTATAAACATGCTTGCAACATTAATGCATCACTTTCTAGGATTTTTTAGGTACTGTTATCATTGGTTGTCTTTTGTTTTTAAAATATTCATCTGTTTGGCACTCTTTCCATAAAAGTTTTTTAATTTACTTGGATGAAATAGACTTGCTCAGGATTACTAAGATGCAGCTGTTTGAGCATAACAAATGTATTCAAGTAGTAGTAATGAGGTCAAAATACATATATGTTAAATGAAAATATAAATGAAGCGAGCAAGACTGAGTTTGTATTTTAGACAAAGCTCTCAGTAGTTTAAAAATTGAAACTAACAGAAATGTTTTGTCTTCAGTCCTTATTTGGACCTACAATTCCAAACATCAAATTTGTGTGGTGCTGGAAAAGCACAGCAGGTCAGGCAGCATCCGAGGAGCATTGGAATTGACGTTTCGTGCATAAACACTTCATCAGCCCTTCATCGGGCTTATGTCCGTAACGTCGATTTCCCCTGCTTCTTGGATGCTGCCTGATCTGTGCTTTTCCAGCACCACGTTCTGATCCCCAACATCTGCAGTCCTCATTTTCTCCTAATCAAATTGGATTTCAAGCATAAAATATTTATTACCTTGCAGTTAAAAAGTGACTTCATTTCTAGTTTAGAGGTTCCAGCTATTGTTTCATACAAATGGTTTAGTAGGTGAAATATGGTTGTATATTTCTCTTTTACAGAAGATATAATGAACACCTAAAATTAATTTTGTTTCATCTTTTCAAAAAATTCCAGCTGAGCACTTAATTAAGTTTTATTCTGCTTTAGCCAAATATTAATACTGTAAACTATTAAAATGTAACAAGGCAACTAAATGACAAATACAAAACTCTTTTCTCTCTACTCCACCTGACACCACTGTCATCATTTTATGTCATTGTTCTTTGATTTCAGGACACTGCTGGCCAGGAACGGTTCAGGACCTTGACTCCTAGTTACTACCGAGGGGCACAAGGTGTTATACTAGGTAAACGTCTGATTTCATACATACCATGTATTAATACTTTCAAATTTCTTAGCAATGTACCTTTTCTACCATAAAATAGGCTTTAGATATGAAGTCCCAAATATATTGCAGTCCAATTAACAATCCATTCAGTACTGCTTTGTCTTCAAGATTAAACTATTTGCATATAATAAATTTGGAAATGCTTTTCTTCCAGTGTATGATGTGACCAGAAGAGAGACCTTTGTAAAATTAGAAAATTGGTTGAATGAACTGGAGACATATTGCACAAGAAATGATATTGTGAAAATGCTAGTCGGAAACAAAATTGATAAAGTAAGTGCAGCAATTTAGATTTTGTTACGTTTCTTTATTTTTAGTTTATTGTACTGCATAATGTTATGCCTCTCAAATCTTATAAGTACCATATATACTCATGCAAAAGTCAAATTTTTTAGACTATGTTTTTAAAGGTTAAATTTATGGGGTCAACTATTACGTGGTTACTACTTTTGAGGGGCTGAATATATATATCATAATGAGCAGAAGCCCAAATAATAACTAAACGAGTAAAGAAAAAAAAGTTGCCACCTGACGCTGACCTGATGTGTCTTAAACTTGTGTGCCAAATTCTTACTATTTCCCTCCGTTTTCTCTCATCTGTTGTTTTAGTTTTTCAAACGAATAAACTAACTAAAAACAAATTCATTTCCTCACTGTAACATTTATGTAAGGATAATACCTTCACTCTCAAATGTTGCTCTGTTATCTGTGAAGAATTAGAGTTGATTTTTATGCAAGATGTATGGAAAATTCCAAATTATTTGGTCAAAAATAGGGGGTCGGCTTTTATGACATCGACTTTTACTCGAGTATATACTGCTAAGTTGTTTCTGAAATACCCTTTTCGATGGTAGAGTTGGGATTTGTTCCTTAATAGTGCCTGTTCTTAGTCCATAAATATTTTCAGGCAATTTGGTAGCATTAGCAGCTGAGTATTTTGTATTTAAAACGAAATAGAACTTAGCTATTTGAGCATGTCTATCTGCATTATGCTGTTTTTCCCAACATGCTGCAAGGCTAAGCCAGTAGATGGAGCAATGTACAGTACAGAGTGTTTTCACTGTAGAAGCAAAGTCCGATGGTTTTCTCTGCAGTTCGAAGTTTGTTGTTTATGTATGCAGGGATTTTCCATAGTCCAGACTAACCTGCTGGTTGGGAGACTGATTTCTGTTGAGACTTTTTATGTATGCGTGTGCATGCTTCATCCTTCATGTGTGCTCTGCCTCAAGGCACGTCCTTGTCTTATTGCTTGCTACTGATTATATAGATGCTTGTATAGATATTTTAAAGTTTCCTTTTGAATGATGCTATATCAAACTTTGTGTAATAATTTATTGTACTGCTGGTCATTTTGTGTTGGGACCATTCAATCCTTGCAAATCAGAATGCCAGCACTTTGCAATTTTTTAAAATCAGTTGAATGCTCCAACACTAACTAAAATGTTTCTGGTGTTGCTTAATAGTTTTAAAAATAAGAGCACTTTCACAATGCAGGTATCCATATCTTCCTTAACAGTAATTAGCTAACTGTGATCACATTGCTTTCCTTTCAGATATTGCTTGTTTCATCTGCCTTCTAATGAATCTTGATTGTGTTGAAGTTCATTTTAAATGCTTACATATTGGTGGCCATCTTTGAAAACTAGAATGTAATTGAATTATCACAAAGAATATTGCTTCAATTTGCACAATCTGAACTCAGAATATTATCTGATGACCTTCTACTCAGACATTGGTATCAGGTTCAAGTACAAATTTAATTACTAAAATCTTTCCAGTATTGGAAAATAAATACATGTAATAATATTTAAAGTATGCTGTTATTGGTTCATATAAACTATATAAATTGAGCTCCTCTCAAAATTTTGAATGACTGCTTATTGTTTCTTTAATTTGAAAAGTCTAAACTTACTAATAGGTGATTCTTCAATTTTGAACTAAGATCAAAATGCTAGAAATACGCAGCAGCAGCTGACTGGGGAAAAAGACTAATATTTTTATGAACAGTTGATTTCCAAAATTAGCTTGTCAGTTTTGCATTTCATTTTTGTAAAAATTCAATAGATCTGTACTGTAACATTTTTTATGGCCTGCCAGAACAGGCGCACAGTTTTCTAAAATTATCTTCTGTATTGTGATAGCCCAAGCTGACCACTATATTTGGAATTTAATTCTTTCTATATAGTAGCTAAACACCTGTTCTGTCGAGTTTGTTGTTGTGGTGAGTCTTTGAACAAAACAGTGACCTCAATTACAGTTTGCTGCAATTTTGAAACTGCAAATGCAAGGAATACCAACACTTTGGAGATCAAAATAGAAGTCATTGAGCATTATAAAAACAAATGATTCTACTTTAGATCTTCCACAAAGTCTCTTGTGATCATCCATGTCCATCAGAAGGTATTAAGAAGTGTGATTTGTCTCCGATTGAGTGGAATAATACTGCGAAGTTTTTCATTTTATGTGGCAATTATTGACACTTCTGTGTCTTCCATTGGAATTCAAGATACTTTCACACTTTGTTTTCTTGCTTTTTTCCAACTTTCTACCAAATTACGCAAATTCTATCAAATTCATACCAAATTAGGCACATTTTAAAATTACATTTTGTACCCCTATTTAATATATATGAAATGTCTTTTGAGTTGTTAATCCATTTTACTTGTCAAAATAACAAAGGACTTTTATATTTGTGGATCAAGTGCTTGTATGCTAGTAATCAGAGAGGCTGACTTCAAGGTCTTATCTTTATAAACTATCCCTGTGACATTTTCTGACTGTGTTCTAAGTATTTCCTGATCAACCTGTTCAGTGATGTTATGATATACCTCTGGAGCAGGTGGCACTTGAACCCAGACCTCCTGATTCAAACGTAGGCACACTATCACTGTGCAACAAGAGAGTTTTAATACACTAATTTTTTCTGGCGCAATAAGCACCTGAGAATAAGAAATCTGTATTTACTGTAATCAGATAATTCATTCTTATTGTGGGTATGCATTTAAGGCATCACTTTGGCCTATGTTAATGGGTATTCTACAGCTATTGAGCACCAGTGTGAAAGATACTCTGTATTTCTGATCATTGTGTTTCTTGGAGTAAGAACCTTTTATAGCTCAGCTATAGCAGAGGTCCACGTAGCAATTGCAGTCCTGGTGGGGTGTGGGATTAACTATGATGACATGCACTAGATTGCACCTTCCTTTCCTTTCAGGCTCTCTTCTGGGCGTAGCATCCTTTTTAAGGTTGTTTTTCTACGTTAAACATTTAAATAGCTTAACTATGCAAAATTTTTTTTGAATTCTTATCATTGCAACAGAATTTAAAGTTATAATGATGTTTATGTAAGGTACATTTTTTAAAAAACTGATTATTTTATTTATTAATGCAAAGCTGTTCTGTTGAAGGAAAACCGTGAAGTAGACCGGAATGAAGGCCTCAAGTTTGCAAGGAAACATTCTATGTTGTTTATAGGTAGGTTCGCAGAAGTAACTGCTGAATTTCTGTTTTTGAATTGGGCGGAAATGAGGAAAAAGAGTAGTTGGAGGATCATATAAGGAATTTCAACAATTGCTATTGAATATACTTATTGGTTAATTTAACTGTTCCCTTTCTGCTAGATTAAAAAAAAGGTCAATGCTGGAAATCAACTTAAGTTAGACTCGTGGAGCAGGCCAATGATACCTGATGAGGAAGATGTGGTTGTCTATTCCTTTTAGGTGTTGCTAGAACCGCTTGATAGTTTTGTTTTGGAGTATGTTGTATTTATTTTGGTTACGATGCATAATGTGATTAGTTTTATTCGCTTGCAGTTAAACAATTACAATATGCTATTATGCATCTGCACACTTGTATTTTTCTTCACATTTGAAAGTAACTTATTGAGCACTTAAAAACACACCAAATGTCATCTAAATCTTTATCAAACATTTATTTTCCAGAATCAAGTGCAAAAACACGTGATGGTGTGCAGTGTGCGTTTGAAGAACTCGTTGAAAAAATTATTCAGACTCCAGGTTTATGGGAAAGTGAGAGTCAGAATAGTAGACTTAGATTATCTGATTCGCCTGACGCCAACAGTGGAGGTTCTTGTAGTGGATATTGCTCTTTGCTGTAAACTGTAAAATTTATGATGAAATTATCTCTTGCCAATTTTAAACAATTGGTGAGCTATTTGTATAAAATCTAGAGTTGACATTGCAGTTTGCACACTTTGTTCACATCATGTAAAATAATCCCCAATAATTTGCCCAAAGCCCAGATTAGTGTTAGGCATGCAATCTAGAGTCAGTATTCATAAAACATTTTGCTTGTAATGTCAAAAATATCCTCATAATTTGCAACAGTTACATATTAAAACTCTCTGCAACTGTTTTCATCAGAGGGGGTCAGGGTTCATGTGTACATGTTCATGTGGTCTAGTTTCATCGAGAAACAATCTGCCCATTGTAGATGCAATATATTTTCTTCCTTCTCTTTGTTTGTATTTTTACACACTCTAGTGCTGAACTACTTACGTCTTTCCCCAGCCCCCAACCTCAGAAATGTTTCATATGGTTTGCGAACTTTGGAGTGTATGTGGTATGTGTTGGGAACACTTTGGTGTTAAAATGCTTCAATATAACTGAATTTTCACTGCTGTTAGTCTAGCTGAATAAACATCTTATAAATGCAAGAGAACAGTAAGCTTGTATCAGATGTTAAAATAACATTCTTTCATTCATAAACTGGTAATTAAGACTGTTCTAATAAAATCTTGCTGAGTTTTTTAAAAACTTATCACTTTACTGGTTGTGCTTAACAAATGCATTCCAATATGCAGACACGCGAATTGTAACTCTTGAAATGATGGAACTACACGATTCTTGTAGCATCCATACCATAGGATGAATTTAGAAGCTGTTCTGTGCTAACCAAAGGGAGGAAGCATTTGGAAAAACAATTGGAAACATTTGACTTTTTCAGTTAGCTAAATGCTAAACTGCATTTAATGTTCTTTTAATCTTGCCTTCAATGTATGTGTATACATTTGACACTATTATTATAGAAGTACGTTATTGATTACACTTTGTAAGTATTGTATAGAAAAACTGCAATATTTTCTTTAATCATTAAATCTTTTTAAGATATGCAAATTGAAGATTGGTTAGTAATTGTAAAATGTCAGTTGTTAAAGGTGTAGCTCACTTGCAATGGTGGTTGTTGCACTGTACATTTGCTGAAAATTGAAAATCTAAATTTGAAGTGTGTTATCATAAATGAGATTTAAGTAAGTAATCCCTGTGCTGTTCAATTTCATTCTTCATTAATAACATTAGATGATTTTTGCTGCAGTCCTTTGAATAATCCAAACATTTCTTAAGAAAAGACTAAAGAGCTTGAGTTGGGCAGGTTGAAAAGCCATATGTAGAAATAAATTTAGGTGTTTCAGTTATTGGGCAGCACTATTGAATCAACTATGTACGATCCCATTCACTTAATCTTCTTGAAATCAATGCTGTTGAGATTTTATTTCTGTAAAAGAATACCACTTCAAAGTTTTCATTAAGCTAGATTTCAGAGCATGCAATTGTATTGAAGATAACATTGAAATTATGTGCTTTTTAAGTTGCATTTAGGAAATGCAAAATGTTAGATGCTTCAATATTATTTTGTTTGAACTCTGTACTCTGGTTGATCAGCGATTCGTACATGATACATTTTTCAATATATTTACTGTGGCCTGTTTTGTAGAATGCAATAAACTGCGAACAGGTTGATTAGAAAATATCTACACTTAATCCTGTGTTTCATTGAGTTATTTTTAAAATAATTGTTAAATGGTTCCAAACCATTAACAATTTTGTAATTTAGTTCTCTTATTAGGTAGAATATTTTCTGGTACTTCCTTTTGTGATGTAGCCTGTTTGTTTCTACAAATAGCATAAACATGATTAACATGATATAGAATCAAGTGTAGCAGCTGGGTTTTGTTCTGCTAAATGCATTTCATTATTCTTGGAAGGTCTGTAGCTTTACTTAAAAGTGCTACGCTACTCCTTGATCAAGCTCATCAAATAGTTCAGGCAATTTTAAATAGTTAGCTGTATTAACCTGGAATGTCCCAAGTTCAGTCTTTGGTGTTGAGTGAACTACCCAGGGTGTCATTATGACCGTATTAATTTCAGCGCTCCATTTTCAAGAAAACTAAAATCACTTCCTTGAATTAAATGCAGCAGGTTCTACTGGACATCGCAACGTAAATCCAATGCACAGTGAGATTTTACTTTCACTTCTGTATTTGAACATCTCATACAGTCACATTCGATGCCCCAATATGAGCAGTGGCTGCTTCTGATGTACTGGAGCTAACCTGCCTGAACAAGGTGTAATAAAGGATTCGGGAGAAAACTGCTGAAAATGAGAAGTAGTACTACAGTATCCTTCAACGATGTAGGTCACTTTATCACTTCAGTTAACAGTTTAAAAAGTTAAATTGTTTCTCCCACTGTAACTGATTCCACACTATAACTGCTAGTGTTATAATAATGCTGATGTAAAATTTGGAATTTGAGAATAATAACTATCTTTGACTATAAATAAATCTATTTGGTATTGTATTGCTAAAAGTCTGAGGATTTGTGAAGTAATTGTTTGCTATTTTATAATTATGATGCCTGAACTATTTGATGAGCTTGATCAAGGAGTAGCATAGCACTTTTAAATAAAGCTACAGGCCTTTCAAGAATAAAGAAATGCATTTAGTAGAATAAAACCCAGCTGCTACACTTGATTCTCTATCGTATTATATTAGAATATATAGTGCATGAGCAAAAATTCTACATGATTCATCTTCCAAGGTATTTGTTAACATTTTAAAAATATTACTTCTATTTGAAAGCAGTGCATAAAGCAATGTGTCATATGAACTTGCCTGTTTGTTTATCTTAACAGACAGGAACTTCTCTGAAGTTACCCTATTTGAAATAGTGAACCAGTCACCAAATTCTCTTCTATCACCAACTGAACCGTAGCATTAGTACAGTTGCACAGTCTTCCCTCAGAATCTACGATAGTCACCCTTCACTCTTCTAAACTCTAGTTAAAACAAGCCCAATCTGTTAAACCTTTCCTCACAAGACAACCTACTCATCCTCTGGCAATTCATTCCATGTGTGAAACGTTGTCCCTCTGTTTCCTTTTAAATCTCTCTCCTCTCACCATAAAATTATGTCCTAAAGGTTTGAACTCCCCAACTTTGGCTATTCACCTTATCTATACCCCTCATGATTTTAGAAATCTCAAGGTCATCCCTCAATCCCCTACATTCCAGTGAAAAAGGTCCTAGCCTATCCAGTGTCTCCTTATAACGCAAGCCCTCCAGTTCTGGTAACATCCTTTCTAATTTTTTCTACACCTTCTCAACTTAATAATATCTTTCCCATAGCAGAGTAACTAGAAATGCACACAGCACTCCAAAAGTGACCTTACCAATGTCCTGTACAACTGCAATATGACATCCCAACTCCTATACTCAGTGCTCTGGGCAAGGAAGGCAAGTGTGCGAAACACTATCTTTACCACTCCATCTACCTGTGATGCTACTTTCAAGGAGCTAAAGCATGAAGTCTCTCGGTTTGACAACACTCTTCAGGGCCCTGTGATTAACTGTAAGTTCTGCCCATATTTGTTTTACCAAAATGCAACACCTTGCATTTATCTAAACTAAACTCCATCTGCCACTCCTCAGCACATTGATCCAATTGATCAAGACCCCTTTGTCATCTTGGATAACCTCCTTCACTGTCTACGATGCCTCCAGCGTTAATGTCATCTGCAGACCTGACTATGATTCCTATATTCTCATCCAAATATAAATGACAACAGTCATTTGGATTCCTTTGGAGCACCACTGGCCACCGATCTCCAGTCTGAAAATCAGCCCCCCTCCACAGTTTTCTGTCTCCAACCATCAAGCCAATTTTGTATCCAGTTGGCAAGCTGTCCCTGCATCCCATGTGATCTAACTTTACTAACCAGTCTACCATGCAAACCTTGCCAAAGGCTGTACTAAAGTCCATGTAGTCAACGTCTGTCACTTTGTCCACATCTATCTTCTTGGTTATATCCCCTCGTGGAGAAAAGTTTTACTAGAATGTTGCCAGGGCTGAAGAATTATAGCTATGAAAGAAATTGGAGAGTTTGAGTTATTTTCCTTGAAACATGTAGGATAGATGTTGTGAAACTTGAGAGAGTTTATAAAGATGTTGCCAGGGTTGGATGTTGAGCTATAGGGAGAGGCTGAATAGGCTGGGGCTATTTTCTCTGGGGTATCGGAGGCTGAGGGGTGACCTTAAAATCATGAGGGGCATGGATGGGGTGAATGACCAAGGTCTTTTCACCGGAGTGGGGTGGTCCAAAACTAGAGGGCATAGGTTTAAGGTGAGAGGGGAAAGATTTTAAAAGGGACCCAAGGGGCAACCTTTTAATACAGAAGGTGGTGTGTATATGGAATGAGCTGCCAGATGATGTGGTGGAGGCTGGTACAATTACAACATTTAATTTCATATGGATGGGTATATGAAAAGGAAGAGTTTAGAGGGATATGGGCTAAATGCTGGCAAATGGGATCAGATCAGTTTAGGATATCTGCTTGGCATGGACACGTTGGGCCATGCTGTATTACGCTGTATCACGCTGTATCTCTACAACAGAGAAGGCTTAGGGATAACATGATTGAGGTATACGAAATTGTGAGGGCTAGCGATAGAGTAGACAAAAGGAACCTGTTTATCTTGGCAGACAATTCAAAAACCGGGGTTCATAGATTCAAGGTAAGTGGCAGAAGGTTTAGAGGGGATGTGAGGAAAATTTTTTTAATGCAGCAATTGGTGTGTCTGGAATTCACTGCCTGAGTTGGTGGTGGAGGCAGAAATTCTAAGCCTCTTTTAAAAAGGACCTGGACCTTATGTACAGAACGGAAACAGACCCTTTGGTCCAACTCGTCCAAGCTGACCAGATATCCTAAACTAATCTATTCCCATTTGCTAGCACTTGGCCCATATTGCTCTAAACCCTTCCTATTCATATACCCTTCCAGGTGCCTTTTAAATGTTGTAAGTGTACTAGACTATACCTGCACCTTAAGTGTTGTAAACTGCAGGGCTATGAGCCATATGTAGGAAGATAAGATTAGAAAGGACATCTGGGTGTTTCTGGGTTGGCATGGAAATGATGGGCAGAGTGGGCCCCTTCGGTGCTATATCACTTCTTCAATGGTTTTAATAGTTCTTTTGGGAGTCCTAAGTAACTGCTAGGATGAGGGAAGCTGCAGGAAAGGGTAGTATTGTTTTCAAGGAAAGAAAGTTGAAAGCAGAGAACAGAAAATACAAATGTTTTCACTTTCAACTGGGATGATAATAACAGATTTAAAAGGGAAGATCCAGTACCTGAGAGGAGAGAGCTAATTATAATATCAGCTTTGGCAAGTTGGAAAATTGGTGATCAGCAGTTTAATGGAAAAAGGGTTAGGAGAAGCAGATGATGAATCTTAGAGAAGGCATTAGCCAAAATAGAAGACTAGTGAAAAAAAAGCCATATGTTTGGAGCTAGGGGAAGGATAATCTTTGGGGTAAGCTTGGTTTGATTGACAAGGTTAAAAGAGAGAAGGGATTAGTGGTGCTGGAAGAGCACAGCAGTTCAGGCAGCATCCAAGGAGCTTCAAAATCGACATTTCGGGCAAAAGCCTTTTGCCCGAAACGTCGATTTCGAAGCTCCTTGGATGCTGCCTGAACTGCTGTGCTCTTCCAGCACCACTAATCCAGAATCTGGTTTCCAGCATCTGCAGTTATTGTTTTTACCTAAAAGAGAGAAGGGCAGCTGACCTGATTGTCTCAATCTTGCTCACAAAGTTCTTTCCATTTGTTGTTGAGGGAAGAGGGCTTCAAAGTGATGGTTGTTAGTGTTGTCAAAGTCAGGACTATCTTCACATTCTTAGATGACCTGGAGTAGTAAGCAGATTTTACAAAAGATGCTTGATTGGCTATAGCCAGAGTTACTGATGAATAGCTAAATCAATAGACAATAGGTGCAGGAGTAGGCCATTCTGCCCTTCGAGCCAGCACCATTCTTTATGATCATGGCTGATCATCCTCAATCAGTATCCTGTTCCTGCCTTATCCCCATAACCTTTGATTCCACTATCCTTAAGAGCTCTATTCAACTCTTTCTTGAAAGTATCCAAAGACTTGGCCTCCACTGCCTTCTGGGACAGAGTATTCCATACACCTACCACTCTCTGGGTGAAGAAGTTTCTCCTCAACTCTTATCTAAGTGGCCTACCCCTTATTTTTATACTGTGTCCTCTGGTTTGGGACTCGCCCATCAGCAGAAACATGCTTCCTGCCTCCAGAGTGTCCAATCCTTTAATAATCTTATACATCTCAATCAGATCCCCCCTCAGCCTTCTAAACTCAAGCGTATACAAGCCCAGTCACTTTAATCTTTCAGCGTAAGATAGTCCTGCCATTCTGGGAATTGATCTCGTGAACCTATGCTGTACTCCCTCAATAGCCAGAATGTCTTTCCTCAAATTGGGAGACCAAAACTGCGCACAATACTCCAGGTGCGGACTCACCAGGGCCCTGTACAGCTGCAGAAGGACCTCTTTGCTTCCATACTCAATTCCTCTTGTTATGAAGGCCAGCATGCTATTAGCTTTCTTCACTGCCTGCTATACCTACATGCTTTCTTTCATTGACTGATGTACAAGAACACCTGGATCTCATTGTACTGCCTCTTTACCTAACTTGACTCCATTTAGGTAGTAATCTGCCTTCCTGTTCTTGCCACCAATAGTGGATAACCACACATTTATCCGCATTAAACTGCATCTGCTATGCATCCGTCCACTCACCTAGCCTGTCCAGGTCACCCTGTGTTCTCCTAACATCCTCCTCACATTTCACCTTGCCACCCAGCTTTGTGTCATCGGCAAATTTGCTAATATTACTTTTAATACCTTCATCTATATCATTAATGTCCATTGTAAAAAGCTGCGGTCCCAACACTGATCCCTGCGGCACACCACTGGTCACCGCCTGCCATTCCGAAAGGGAGCCGTTAATCACTACTCTTTGTTTCCTGTCAGCCAACCAATTTTCAATCCATGTCAGTATTTTGCCCTTAATACCATGTGCCCTAATTTTGCTCACTAACCATCTATGTGCGACTTTATCAAAGGCTTTCTGAAAGCCCAGGTATACTGCATCCACTGGCTCTCCCTTGTCCATCTTCAAGAGTTACATCCTCAAAATATTCCAGAAGATTAGTCAAGCATGATTTCCCCTTCATACATCCACGCTGACTCTGACCTATCCTGTTACTGCTATCCAGATGTGTCGTAATTTCGTCCTTTATAATTGACTCCAGCATTTTTCCCACCACTGAGGTCACACTAACTGGTCTATAATCATTTGTAAACTATAAGCATTCAAATCTCTTCCTCCTTTTCTAAATTCACTTGTGAGATGTGGATGTCACAGGCTGGTCCAGCATTTATTACCCATCCCTAGTTTCCTTCAGAAGGTGATGGTGAGCTGTTGTCTTGAACTGCTGCAGTTTGTGTGCTTTTGGTACACCCACAATGTTAAGTGATGAAATGCCAGCAACTTGGATTTAAGAGAGTGAAGTTGGTGCCTGTATCGGAGACAAGAACTAATGTGGGAGTGAGTATGGGTTTTAGAACATAGAAAAGTACAGCATTGAACAGGCCCTTTGCTGAGGATTATTCCTAATCTAATATAAAATAACCTAACCTACACACCCCTCGATTCACTGCTGTCCATGTGCATGACCAGAAGTCGCTTAAAAGTCCCTAATGACTCTGCTTCCACCACCACTGGCAACACATTCCATGTATTCACAACTCTCTGCATAAAGAAGCTACCTCTGATGTCTCCTCTATACCTTCCTCCTAATATCTTAAAACTATGATCCCTCGTGCCAGTCAATCCTGCCCTGGGGAAAAGTCTCTGGCTATTGACTCTATCCATGCCTCTCATTACCTTGTATACCTCGATCAGATCACCTCTCTTCCTCCTCTTCTGAAAAGCTTAGTCAACGTCTTTTCGTAAGACAAGCCCTCCAGTCCAGGCAGCATCCTGGTTAACCTTCTTTGCACCCTCTCCAAGCCTCCTGTCCTATAATAGGGCAACCAGAACTGGACACAATATTCCAAGTGTGGTCTCACCAGGGACTTGTAGATCTGCAGCAATAATTTGCAGCTCTTAAACTCAATCCCCCATTAATGAAAGCCAAAACACCATATGCTTTCTTAATAACCCTATCCACTTGGGTGGCAACTTTGAGGGATCTATGCACTTGAACACCAAGATCCCTCTGTTCCTCTACACTGCCAAGAATCCTGTCTTTAATCCTATATTCAGCATTCAAGTTCAACCTTCCAAAATGCATCACTTCGCATTTATTCAGGTTGAACTCCATCTGCCATTTCAGAACCCAGCTCTGCACCCTGTGCACTGCAGCCTGCAACAGCCCTCGATGTTATCAACAGCACCTCCAACCTTTGTGTCATCGGCAAATTTACTATGCCACCCCTCAACCTCCTCATCCAAGTCATTTATAAAAGCTACAAAGAGCAGAGACCTAAGAACAGAGCCCTGTGGGACACCATTCGCCACTGACGTCCAGGCAGAATACTTTCCATCTACAATCACTCTGCCTTCTGTCAGCCAACCAATTCTGAATCCAGTCAGTTTTACTTGGACATGGAATCAAAGGTGGATATGAGGGTGTGATTAAGGAAATCAACACAATTAGAAATGACATTGTAAATAGAAAACCAAAGCTAGACATTTGGAAGCTTTCAAAAAAGATTGTGTCTTAAAGAAGAGTATTTAACTAGGTATGATGTAGAAGGTAAATATGATTAGTGGGGAATACAAGGAAATTATTAAAGATGGAATAACTTTGGAATCAGGAGACTACGTGAAATGGCAAAGTCAATAGGGTGGCCACAAGTGGGAGAGTTTCTATAAAAGCATTTTCACCATTGCAGTCTTAATGGAAAAATGATTCTGCATAACTGATTTTTTTACAGTTAGTCTTTGTATTATTTCAGTGAGTGAAACTTAGTATTAGCACAGTGGAGAAATGCTTAGTACAGATTTTGCATTGTATAGAAGGAATCATAAATATTCCAAGAAGTCAGATACTTTTTTGTACAGTATCCTTATTTGAGTCTATTTTGTAACCATATCCTGATGTAGAATGGAATGGAACAGGAAGACAGAAGAAAAGGATTTATACACTAACACAATGGAAACAGTTCTGTCTGTAAAAATTCAAGGTCCCTGGCAAATAAAAATATTTAAAATTTTCCTCTGAAATGTCCCACATCAGTTCACATGTGATTTCAGTCTTAAGCTTGAAGTGAGCAGGATCTATATTAAATATTCCAAGTGTAACTTATATAACTAAAAATATAATGAACAAAGGCTCCCCAATCAGCAGAAGTGAAATACTGTAACATTTTAGTAGATTTGTATACCAGTTCTTTTAAAAATTCCACCCTAAAATATGTTTCATTTTCCTTAGAAAATTATTAGTAATTTATATCATGATACAGAAATTATGCTGATTATTATTACAGGCATTGAGGAGTTATATTTATTTTGTATTACAGGCTCCAGAAGACATTTTTGAAAAAAGTATACTGTTACCCATTTCTTAGCAACATTCTTAAAAAGACCAAATATTGAGTACTGTTGGCATAGTGAAGAATATCAAAGAAACTAGTTGTTAGGTTGCCACATTGGCAAAGTATCTGAAGTGTTTCAATTTCAGTTGAAATTTATTCATTTTTGCTAATTCAAAGAAAACTGCTTCGTGTTCAAGCTAACATGCCTGGTTGAGGACTGCAGTTTATATTAAACAGTCCATTGTGGTAACCCCCGTGAGACATGATCAGTTTTAGAATCCTTGCTCACTAACTTGCACCTCTTATTCGTAACAATTTTTCAGCAGATGGCACTGAATTGAAATAGATTAATTTTCAATATTTTCACCATTATCGATCAATTGTTAAGAGCAAACAAACAATTGGATAAATTTTAATGCGGTGTATATGCAATCCTTGCACTAAAATTTAATGTCTAACAGAGAAATACATAATGCATGAATTTTCAGTAGAGTGAATTTATTCAATTTGGTTTCGCTAATCTTAGCACCAGAAACGTCTGGACTCACCTCGAGTAATCCTCAAGCAATTTAACAGTTACTGGTAATGACCATGGTTGTAAATCCAACTTTGGAGAATAAGAAACTGCGAGAGGTTACGCAAAGCAGCATATTGCTAGAGTTCAGTCATGTGCCAATTTTCATATTTTGAAAAATTAACTTAAAGGGCTTTTCATATTTTGAAAAATTAACTTAAAGGGCAAGCATATCAGAACTTTTTGCTTAATCAAACTTCAGATTTTAAGGAAGCAAATTTATCAGCAATTCATCTCAATTGTCACAAAAATTATATTTAATTTGATTTCTTGGTTAGTTCTCAACTTTTATGTGCTTGTGACAAATTCACTTGAACTGCCAAAAAGTATTGAGTTGTTAATCAGGCTCTGATTCTCCAGTAGTTAACAAATCTAGGTTTTATGAGAATTAAATAATCAGTTGAGCAACATAGAACATCGGCCCTTGATTATGCTTCGACCAGTCATACCAATCTGAAGCCCATCTAACCTACGCTATTCATTGTGTCCATATGTTTGTCCGATGACGACTTAAATGCACTTAAAGTTGGCGAATCTACTACCGTTGCAGGCAAAGCATTCCATACCCATACTACTCTCTGAGTAAAGAAACCTCTGACATCTGTCCTATATCTATCACCCCTCAATTTAAAGCTATGCCCCCTTGTGCTCGCCATCACCATACTTGGAAAAAGGCTCTCCCTGTCCACCCTATCTAACCCTCTGATTATCTTATATGTCTCTATTAAGTCACCTCTCAACCTTCTTCTCTCCAACGAAAACAGCCTCAAGTCCCTCAGCCTTTCCTCGTAAGACCTCCCCTCCATACCAGGCAACATCCTAGTAAATCTCCTTTGCACCCTTTCCAAAGCTTCCACATCCTTCTTATAATGTGGTGACCAGAACTGTACACAATATTCCAAGTGCGGCCGCACCAGAATTTTGTACAGCTGTAGCATAACCTCATGGTTCCGGAACTTGATCCCTCTATTAATAAAAGTTAAAACACTGTATGCCTTCTTAACAACCCTGTCAACCTGGGTGGCAACTTTCAAGGATCTGTGTACATGGACACCAAGATCTCTCTGCTCATCTACTCTACCAAGTATCTTACCATTAGCCCAGTACTTTGCATTCCGGTTACTCCGACCAAAGTGAATCACCTCATACTTGTCTGCATTAAACTCCATTTGCTACCTCTCAGCCCAGCTCTGCAGCTTATCCATGTTTAGAACTAAATAAATGAGCAGTGAACTGTTGAAAACAGCCTCATTGAAATGACTTTGAGGGCACTATATTTGGTGGATTCCAATGCTTTTGGAAATCCATTTCCGTTCAATAGCCATTTTGGGATGATTGCAGAAATATCTATATTGAATGGATATTCAGACTACAGTTTTTGGTGATTCACTGCAGAATTAGCTACTGCTTATTAGATGAACTAATTCCTAGCTGGTTGAATGGATTTTCTGCAGCAGGTAACTGTCAACACCTTTTCTTCTGAAAGGTAACAAAGTAATAACAATTTTGAAGCAGAAACAGCTTTTCTAAAAGTAATCTTATTTCAAATTTCACTTCTATATGAATGGAAAATGGTGCTGTGTTCAAAAGGAAGAAGCAAGAAGTTTTAGCTTATTTCAGTATTTCCACCTGTTTTAAAGTCTGTCTCCACTGTTGCTGCCATTAAATAGAAGCATGAAACAGTTCCCATGGATCCAGTATTCTCAAAAGAAGTGCATGTTCTTACACATCACTGAAAATAGTTTTCAGTTCCTTAGCTATTTATTGTTTTGCTCCATTTCCAGGCTGCTTAGTCAGAACACAATCACCTTCAAGAAAGGCAATAAGTTTGTTCTATGAATATCTCCAAGTCTGCCTTCAGGACTGTTGATCAATGTTTTGATGTTGAAACAAGACTATTATATGGACAAGACATGACGATAAAAGCAGAAGAATATATGCAATACATCTAATAACAAATTGACAATGAAAAATATGAGTCACTATTTGATCTGGTGTAAACAACTGACAGTCTGCAGTTTTGAGAGTCGCTTTCTTCTCATCTGACCTCAAGCTGTAACTCAAATACCATACTTGATTCCTTGCTCATTCCCATTCAAGCACATTGCCGGGACTACGTGTACTTTAGATATTTGATTGAATTTGCAGCTGTGGCCCTGGTGTTACTTGTACATTTAATTCTGAATCAGAAGTATTATAGGAGGAGCGATTGACTGTTGTTTTTTTCCCCTTAGCTATTCATGTGATTAGTGTTACCTAAGCATTTATTTGAGCAATGAGTGACAACTATAAGATTAGCTGTCAAGTTCCGCATCATTGAACTTGGTTCATTTAGGTCAAGTTAAACAATGCAAATTTTCTAACACCCACTGGGTAAAATGGAATGTTTTGAATACTGTACCAAGTCGGCCAACTGAGAATGAACAAACTCACCAAATCTATGGATTTGGATTTAAATTATCACTTTGGGATTCAAATCATGGTCTTTCAGTCAAGCGGAGGCAACTTAATGCTTGCTGAACTACCATGAACATTTGAGTTATTCCTCATGTAAATTCCAGGTTGAAAGAACAAACCTTGATAGATTGATGACTATAGCAACTTAATTGAAACTCCTGATGCTGAGAACAGAAGATAATTGCAGTGTATCTTAAATTATTTATAACAATATTGAATTGCAGTATATGAAATTGAATTTTAATTGGGTTTTGCTATTAATGTTTCAAGATGATTTTTAAGAATGAAAAATGCCATTAATGATATTTATTTTAAGCTTTTAGTTTAAATTATGGAAATAAAACATGCTCCTTCAGATTGCATACCAGAAACTTTCACTAGAGAACCATTGAAATGTGTTGCAATGAGCCAAAATAAGCAGAGTATTCCACTGGAATCTGTTTCACACCCTGCTGTTTTCTATGGAAAAAGTTGGTGGCAAAATCACATAATGTTACCCAGAAAAAGATTACTGTTTACTCTTGTTGTAGAGTGATTAAATGCTAGTTTATATTCTGTGTTCAGTAAAATGTGATAAACATGCTTCTTGAATAGTTTGTCCCGCGTGACTGTAGTTCACCATCTAGTAATTAGTTAATTAAGGTTTTAGCCTTTACCAATATAGTTCCTAGCCCATAGTTATATTTGGTAGAATGGTTCTTAATCCATTGGCTATGCTGTTTTATAATTTTCATTGCACAGAATTACTGAGACTACACTTTATAAAAACGATGAATGCTATAAATCCATTCATCAAATGATTAGTTGCAATTAGATGCTTCAGTGAGTTCTTGGTGTTAAGGACTAGGTGTATGGAATTATTTTTTTCAATGGTTTTAGTTTTAGATTGATGCAAACTGCTCAGTGTTATTTTGATGTTGAAGTTATCCAAGACAAACTGAAGTAGTCACTTTCCAATGGTTAAACATGAAAACAACCTTTTTAAATTTTAATCCTTTAATATTGTATCTAACTGCCATTTTGCCTATTTATTCACATTATGGTTAACCGATATATAGCTGCAGTTAAATAGATTTTCACATATCTGCATTATTGTACCTAGTCATAGCATAAGGTGGCACCACTGGTATAACTTAAGTTTGCTTGTCAATTTTAGACTGGCCCTGGTTTCAAGCAGGTACTCAAAGTATGACTGTGCCTTTATGTAAGTTGAAGTGTCACATACTTTTACACAATTATGCAATATAATCATTGGAATGTGCCCATGATTTTTATTTGAACTCTCACTGAATGTCAGAGTTGTACATTTGTGTTGTTAAAGTTTGTGTATAAAAATAAGTTGTGCTGTCTAACAGAAGTGCCCTGTATGTTTGGATGAGGTCAACAGCTCTCTCAAATATTTTGTTCATAAATCTCACACATAGTAATGGACTGAGGCTGACAATTACGTATGTTGTGTCCTGGCTTGTGGGTACTGAACACACATTTACTCTAACATAAAGTAAGATTTATTACCCTAGTTTATAAACTTGGCACAGTGTCTAATAAACTATAATCCATGAGGATCTTGATCTTGACATGAGGTATTCACAGATTTTTGCTGAGACATTTGTTCCATCTGTTTAAAAAAAACAAGCATATATTTTCTTTAAAGGATTTTCTCGTATATTTTGCTGTTGTAGAAATCAAAGGTTGCAGCTAATGTTTATTTACACACCAGAACTTAAAGCTTAAAGTTTTTAACTATTATCAATATGGAAAAGAAAACTACAGGAGATTATGCAGTGTAACTAAATATTGCCACAACGAATAAGTCTGGTTGAGAGAAAAACCTTTATTTATGAACAGGCTCTCAAATATTACATTGTATACCTGTACCTAAATAAGAAGTAATAATTAGGATTCTTTATGGATTTCCTTTCATTAAGTTTCTTTATAAATGGATATGACTATGTTGGGCATTGCAAGTGGTATTGAGGTTTGCATGAACACATTCCAGTAAGGCTAAAATTCAAGCTTGAATTCATTAAGTCTTGACTTATAGTATCTGTTAGTAAATAAGATGGCTTATTAGATCTCAGGTCAGTCTTTGATGTCTTGATCAA
Organism: Chiloscyllium plagiosum; assembly: GCF_004010195.1. NCBI lineage: Eukaryota > Metazoa > Chordata > Chondrichthyes > Orectolobiformes > Hemiscylliidae > Chiloscyllium > Chiloscyllium plagiosum. Next base: position 84,799,309 of record NC_057714.1, on the reverse strand, counting down.
AGACAATATTTATCCTGCTAAATCCAAACATGAGGAATGAATCCCCATTTCAAATAAACTATATCATATCTCTAACTCCCTGTCTTGTTTGAAGAGAGTGGGGTGGGGGTGATGGTTCTTGACTTATTCTTTCATCTCAATTCTATTGCCATTTTAGTGGTACCTAATGCAATTGTTTATTTTCCTATATTTGGTAGATTTGAGTGGATTACGTTTGTTCTTGAAGTTGATGGAAAATTAAGATCATGCACAGAATTCAACCCTGTATCTAAACATTGTTTTCACTTTTAAAATGGCCACCATCACACAAAGTTATCCTGGGTCCCATGTTCCCTGTAAATGTATATCAATAGTTGCCATGTAACTCAAAGTCAGATCGTCTGCTCTGTCTTTTCAAATGTCAAAAGTAAAATACTGTCATATCTGTCAGTTATTCCTGCTGCCCTGATCAATACTGCAGTTCTTTTAAAACTAGCCCCTTACTGGGACTCTTCTGCCACGATGCCATGTAAGAGTTCAGTTTTGTAACTAACTGCACCACCCAGTTCCCCTCTTACCAGTGCTACTTCATTGCTGACATTTTCATCATTTTTTCATCCATTAAGATTCCCCTTTGGTGCACAAAACCTAGCAAGAAGCAAAATTCTAATACACCCATGGAACTGTGGACTGGAAATTTTAATTTAGAAAACAGTTTGATAAAAAGAGTTAAGCTCTAAAATTTTATAAAAAGTAAAACATGGAACTATTTATTGCAAAGTTCAGTAAGATTGTTGACATCAGATTTGTTGCTGGATTATAAATGTTATTAGAGTCATAGAGTCATCCTTCGGTCCAACCTGTCCATGCCAACCAGATATCCCAACCCAATCTAGTCCCACCTGCCAGCACCTGGCCTATATTCTTCCAAACCTTCCTATTCATATACCCATCCAAATGCCTTCTAAATGTTGCAATTGTACTAGCCTCCACCACTTCCTCTGGCAGCTCATTCCATACACATACCAGCCATTGCATGAAAACGTTGCCCCTTAGGTCTCTTTTATATCTTTCCCCACTCACCCTAAGCCTATGCTCTCTAATTCTGGACTCCCCCACCCGAGAGAAAAGACTTTGTCTATTTATCCTATCCATGCCCCTCATGATTTTGTAAACCTCTATAACGTCACCCCTCAGCCTCCGACGCTCCAGGGAAAACAGCCCCAGCCTGTTCAGCCTTTCCCCATAGCTCAAATGCTCCAACCCTAGCAACATCCTTGTAAATCTTTTCTGAACACTTTCAAGTTTCACAATATCTTTCCGATAGGAAAGAGACCAGAATTGCAAGCAGTATTCCAACAGTGGCTTAACCAATGTCCTGTACAGCCGCAACATGACCTCCCAACTCCTGTACTCAATACTCTGATCAATAAAGGAAAGCATACCAAATGCCTTCTTCACTATCCTACCTACCTGCGAATCCACTTTCAAGGAGCTATGAACCTGCACTCCCAGGTCTCTTTGTTCAGCAACACTTCCTAGGACCTTACCATTAAATATATAAGGCGAAAGTGAGGACTGCAGATGCTGGAGATCAGTCAAGATTAGAGTGGTGCTGGAAAAGTACAGCAGGTCAGGCAGCATCCGAGGACCAGGAAAATTGACGTTTCGGCAGGAGCCCTTCATTATATCATTTCTGATAAGGGCTCCTGCCCGAAACATTGATTTTCCTGCATCATTAAGTGTATAAGTCCTGCTAAGATTTGCTTTCCCAAAATGCAGCACCTGACATTTATCTAAATTAAATCTGATAAGATCCTGTTGTAATCTGAGGTAACCTTCTTCGCTGTCCACTACACCTCCAATTTTGGTGTCATCTGCAAACTGATTAACTATACCTCTTATGCTCACATCCAAATCATTTATATAAATGATGAAAAGTAGTGGACCCAGCACTACTTGTGGCATTCCACTGGTCACAGGCCTCCAGTCTGAAAAACAACCCTCCACCACCATCCTCATTATTCTTAAGCTTAATTTCTTTCTGTCTAGTTTTCTCCCCAGTGATACATCAGTCAGCCCAAGTTTTATTCATGTCTTTTTGTGATTATAAAAGTTGGATATGTCAATACCCAGAGTAATTCCAGGTCAAGTACTATTTGAGGACAAATACAGCTTCTGGCCCAAGCTAAAAACAGTAATTTTTTTTATTAGTCTTCATTGAACTAGCTGTATATGTTGTCTAGCCTTCTGTAGATTCAATGCAATGACATTTCCAAGTGAATAGCAATATGAAGCCTGACAGTCCCTGAATTTAATCCACCAAATGGGACCATAAGCCCAATCACGCACAATTCTTCAAATAATCTGGTTAACCTGACATCTAAGTAATAAAAGCCAAATCCTGTGATGCTGGAGTTCCAAAGTAAAACTAGAAAGTGTAAGAAAATCTCTGCAGGTCAGGCAACATCTGTGGCAAGAGAAATGAAGTTAAGTTTGTTTTTAATAGAACTCTGCTTTGGAAATTAAGGGGGTGAAAAATTATGTTTGTTTGTTTAGTTAACAGGGAGGAGGAACAAGTGTAGAATAGGGAGTGTGTGTGTGTGTGTGCGTGTGTGTGTGTGTGTCAGAAGCTGTACAGCTTTCAGTCAGGAGTCTGGTCATTTATTGTTAGAACTATCCTTCCAATTTGGTCAGTGGAGATGCTGGGGTGCAGGTCATGGTTAATCCTAAGCAATGATGAGATATTTTGTCATGTTGAGCATTACAGAAATGGTTAAAACATGATAGAGTGCTAAGAATGTGTTGTCCATGAAACTTGAAGTTACTATGACAGTTGATTAGACAAGTGAAGATGTAAAGTGACAATATATTTACGAATGTGATATTCTATTTGCACTGAAGGGTCATCCGTGCCACTGTGTGCCCTCAGAAGCTTTTCTTTCTCAATCTCTTGCTACAACATGTATTGTGAAGGGCTCTTGATGGCTGAGTCGTTTCACAGCTAGAGTTTAAAAACGCTGTTGGTGTCAGGAATCCTGACAGCTCACAACAGAGGTGTGTGTATCTGCTGCTGGTGAATGATAGCATGATAGCAGCAGCGTGAAGGTATGATTCACCAGAGACTTGTGTACGATAACTTACTGGAACTCTTATAAAGAAACCCTCCATGAAACTCGCCCAAATTGACACTTAGTTGAGTTTTGGTCAAATACAGCATTATGTTCCTGTATTCAACAGCAAAGCAACCCCAACTGGTGCTTACTCAATAAAAAACAGTGTCAAAAACCATTAAGTAATTTTGGGGAACATTGTGAGAGTTACAATGACAAAGTGGAGAATTCTCCATCCTGAAGGATAAACATCAGAAGGTACCTCGGAGGAGAATGCATACTTACAATTATAGATAGCTCAAAATGTATTTTTAATAACTGAATCTTGTTTGTTGACAAGAACCTGCCTCAGAGGTTTCCTTCCAGAAACCTGTTTAAGTATTTTATTTCAACGTCATTTGTTCCATATATTTGTGGCCCTTTGTTGTACAGTGAAAGTAAATTAAATATTCTACTGAAGCAGACTTGTGCGCTTTTATTCCTTAGTGTTTGAACTCTAATTAGGCAGATATGTATCAACCAAATTAATGGTCTGCATGGCTGCCTTCTGGAGAATAACACACTTTATAAATGCAACAAAATGCAGCATTGCCAAGTTCATTTGCAGTGAACTCATTCTATTACAAACCTAGAGATTCAAGCCTGGTCATGAAGGAGTTCCATTGTTATGCTATTGCATTTTGCTACTATACTAGGTAAGATATAGAGCAGAGAGGTAGTGTCCATAGGGAGTAGATGATTAGACCACTGAAGGAAATTGCTGACAGCAGTGTACCCAAGAAGGTATTAGCAAAAGGCCTCAATTTCAAACAATTCCAAGTAGTTTCCAGCAGCTGTAAAGATGACAGCAATCCTAATATCACTCTAATTCAAATTGAAAATGTAGAGTCAGATTATGAACATTTCTGTTATCAAATTCCAATTCAAATGGAGTCCTTACAGTAAACAGCAAAATGAGAAACTTTCATTTCTTGAGTTGAAATTTGAGCTGATGGTAATGGAAAGACTGTGTTCACTCGCAGTCTCAAGCCAACTCTCAGGATAGCAGCTTGCATGGCCATCACCAACAAATCTTTGATCTAAGTAGTTATGAAAAATGAGAAGCAAAATAGCATTGGGGTATTCAGTAGGATTAGGGCTCACTCTACTAAAACAATCTGCATTTAGTCCGTTTTTCATAATAAATTGCAAAATTGTTCCGAAGTAGCTACTCAATTTTAGGTTATTATCGATGGCTGTAGGGTGTGTTCTATTTCTTTGACCCCAACCTAAACGTAGGCCTGAAATTAGTCTATGGGAAGCTATTAGAAATGCACTTAACAAATTCATCTGTAATTTCTCTTCATTTTAGTGGAAGCATTAACTTAATTATTTGAGAACGATAATAGCTCTGCTAAAATAGCAGTGTAATTTGAGATGAGCACATACTATATGAACATAACTACGCCCAATCTCCCGATTCATAATATTAGAGCCCAAATCTTAAGCAGTATGGGCAAACAGTATATCTAAATGATAAAATTAAAACATCACACAGTTGGTTAATGAACCTTACAGTGTAAAGCATTCTCTTCACTATCAATGACAGAGATCTATACTGTATGTCAAACTATACTTCTGCTTAAATTATTCTTACACTTCTGCCAAAATTATCCAGTCTGTTCTATTATTTGGTCATTCCTGTTAGTGCCAAAGAATTTTAAAATATTTTTTTCAAGTGTTGTGTTACACGTTTCCAGTCTTCAAAATAATTTGAGCAAAATCAATGAACATAATTAAGTGATAGTACAAATGTAGAGCAAAATTCAAAACAATTGGATATTAGTCCCCAACATTATGGTAAACTGTTGAGTAACATTCAACACTTGTTCCCAACACTTGAATAAATAAATTGCTTCCAGGAAAATATTAATGATCAATTTTTGAATATTTTACTGAAATATTTCATTTCGGGAAGAATTTAGATTCTTTTGGCAACAGACAACAGCTCAACTGTTGGATTGTTTGCTTGAGTTGGAGGGTTCCAGTTGAATCTTATATGTGCAACAAACTGAGGATTAGTAATTTTATATTTTATGAGTGTAATAAATTTTCAGTAATCACTGGGTATGTCATCATAATAGTGAAGCACATGTCATTACTCAGTACTGGATTGCAGTGGTACACACTAGAGAGATAGGCTTGTCCCAGCGCACCCTAGCACAATGGTGTCTGCTTTCACTATGATTAGTGAATTTATGGGTGTAACGTTAATGTGGAACACATGTATTATTCTTAGTACTAAGAAAACAAATTCCCTAAACACTCTAACTATGCTAGGTGCAAGAAACAGCATTTTTTCCATGCAGAATATTAGAACAGGAGAAGGCTATTCAATCCATTGAATGTATTCTGTCATTCAATGAAATCTGGGTGGATCTGTATTCTAGCTTCGCCCACTACCCCACCCACATTGTCTCCATATCCCATATTATCCTTAGTTAACAAAGTCTATCGATTGAAAGTTTAACACTATTGATTGAGCTAGCACCTACAGCTTTTTCTTCCACCCTCTTTTATAATTTCTCTCATGAATAGCCTGGCTCTGATTTTTGGTTATGTTCCCCTGTCCTACATTTTCCAAGCAATGGAAAAAAAATCCCCTCTCTATAAACAATCTCCGCCCAATGGAAAAAAAATCCCCTCTCTATAAACAATTTCTTTCAACAATCTTCTAAAATCTCCATTAAATCACAGTCATAATCCTCTTAACATATAAAAATACATAAAATGATTTCCAAATGAGCTTGAGAGAACTTATCGGTATGGCCATTTCCAATTTCTATAAGTTTAGATTGCACGGAATACATCTTTCTTTGATACTTGTTGAAGGCAGCTAGATAATACTAAAAACTGAGTGTACCTCTAAAAGTACTAATATGCTTATGGTACTTCTAAGTCAGCTGTTTGCTAGGAGGTCTTGTGATGAAGTAGTAGCTTCCTTATTTCTTAGCCAGATGTAGGCAATGTTGTTAGGTCCCCTGAACTTGTTCGGCATGTTCAACAGGCTGATAATCCAACACTTCCTCACTATTATCCAAAGAGGAAATAGGTGTGTGAATACACACTTCAGAAAAATGCTTGTCATAAGCATGAGGCAGCATGGTAGCTCAGTGGTTAGCACTGCTGCCTCACAGTGCCAGGGACCTGGGTTCCACTCCAACCATGGGTGACTGTGTGGAGGTTGCCTGGTCTCCCTGGGCCTGCGTGGATTTCCTGTGGATGCTCTGGTTTCCTCCCATGGTCCAAAGATGTGCAGGTTAGATGGCTTTGTTATACTAAATTGCCCATATTGTCCAGGGATGTACAGGCTGGGTGAATTGGCCATGGGGAATGCAGGGACAAGATAGATAGGTGGTTCTGGATGGGATGTTCTTCGGAAGGTTGGTATGGACTCAATAGGCCAAATGGCCTGCTTCCACACTGCAGGGATTCTGTGATTCTAAGGCAATACTTACCAGTTACTAATGCAGGAATTTAGCTTAAATAATATTTTATCCCTACTTGTTAATACAACTCCAGTTCAGTTTCAATCTTCAATCTTCTGCTTAACTGAGTTACTTACTAGATAAGCTACTAGTACTAAGACAATTAATATATTCATGATGGATGCAGATGAGAATACCAGAGCTCAGTCTACTGTAATTTTGAAAGTCTTATACTGAAAACTCTTAAGCATGAAACATGGTTCAGTTTCTTGCCAACTGATATCAGTGAGCAATAATCTTCAATAAATGATTGCAAGATACAATAATACATCAAGAAATAGGCTGGCCAAAGCAGAAAAAAAATTGTCAACTTATACAAAAGGTGAAGGTTATACATGAAATAATATTGTTACTGAAGTTTTCTGGATATAGTTGATAAACTTTACCCCAAGGGTTAGCGAAGTAACTTCATAATTATACTGTCAGAGTATTATAACTCTCAGGAAAATGATTAACCATGATTGTTCTTGATTGCGGTCAGTATTGCCACCAGTGGGAGGAAGCCTTTATCATCTTTCACTGTTCTGCTAAGTAGTCAAATTTGAACTGTTCATTTAAATTCTCATGGACAGTATCAAGTGAGTGAAGGGTCCCTTAATGTCTGCTCCCACTTAAGAACCAGTCCCTTTAGGATGAACACTAAACACTAAATACAAGTGTCTGTACATAGTCCCAAGGTGAAACAGTACAGAGTATTCATTCTGCAGAAAATAACTTTTCATAACTTTACTGTGAAAAGCTTACACAACCAGATGTAATTAAGAGGAGTTCATTTTCTATGTTTTATATGATTGTATATGTGTGTCCATTTTTGAAAACTTTATTTTAAATTTTGTGATTAAAAGTAAATTTCGGATGTGATTTAGTAATTGCTTTGGTATGGTGTCTGACAGCTTTACAATACCTGTAATAAATGGAAGGAAATAATAGCTCTATTTTAAGTCGAGTTTTATTGAAGGGGCACCTAATTTTGTTATTTGAAACATGTGATCAAATGGAGTGATCTGGTTTATGTCAGGCTATGAATATATACAGAGGTAAAAACAATGACTGCAGATGCTGGAAACCAGATTCTGAATCAGTGGTGCTGGAAGAGCACAGCAGTTCAGGCAGCATCCGACGAGCAGCAAAATCGACGTTTCGGGCAAAAGCCCTTCATCAGGAATAAAGGCAGAGAGCCTGAAGCGTGGAGAGATAAACTAGAGGAGGGTGGGGGT